>NW_028238825.1:30000-56132 GCF_021556685.1 Rattus norvegicus
GAGACGCCGCGAGGACGACACGCTCCCAACACGAGGCCCACGCCGCGGACCATACCGGGCGCGGCCGCGCCGGCGGATGCGGCCGGGGCTCACGGGCGGGCGGGGGCCGCAGCGGGCCCACCCCCAAAGCACACGGGCAAGCGAGGCGCAACGCCGGGGAGACGGGGAAACCACCCCCGACCCCCTCGGGCGGGGTCGGAGGACCGTGAACCGGCGGGAGGGAGACCACGCCAACGGGGAGCGGCGGGAGACCGGACGGCGGCCGACCCCCGGCGAGAAGCGGAGGATGAGGACGGGCCCAACGCCTGACACGCGGCGGCGACGCCCTCGCGCGGACAGGTGGAGGAGGAGGGGAGGAGGTCGACGAGCGACTTTGACCCCGCGAGGGGGGAGAGAGGGGGGCCGAGCCCGCGTCGGAAGGGAGGCCGGGCCTCGGGGCAGCGAGGGGGAGAGACACCGACCGGAGCCCCCACCGCCACACCGGGACGCGCACACGGGTTCGACTCAACGCCCAGGCGCCCACCTTGGCACCCCGGCAGCTTTCCCCCGACGCACGCCTTCCCAGAGGACGGCGGGGCCGGACGGGCCCCCGCGCAGACGCACCCTCAGCCAACAGGCCCCACGGACCGGCGTGGGCGACAGCCACTAAAGCCTCTTTCTCCTCTACGCCTCGCGGGGCGTCTTTCCCCCCGCACACGCCTCCAAGAGACCAGGCGAGACGCGCCGCCGCGGCCGCGGCGGCCGGGACGCCCTTCAAACCGCAACTTCCTCCCGCCCGCCGGGCGGCCCTTCCCCCCAGGCACCCCGCGACCGCCCCGGGACCCGTGCGCGCCCGGCTGCCCCCCCCGTTGAGGAGGGGCCCGGCAGCACGGCCGCGGGTCGGCCAGACGAGGAGCGAGAGAGAAAGGAACGCCGGCGGGCGGGGAGGGGGAGCGAACCGGCAGAACGAGGACCGTCGACGGCAGGGCCGGCCGCAGCGGCACCCCCCGCGGGAGACGCCTCACAAGGGACCGGGAGGCCGCTCGGGCGGCGACCGGGCACGCGAGCCAAGCCGGCGGGAATCACACTGCACCCAACCCGGAGCAGTCCCGCCACGCCCGCGGCACCGAGCCGACCCGAAACCAACGGACAACCCCCGGGAGCCCGAGGAGACGCCAGCCGACGCGAGAGAGAACCGAGGCAGACGCCGACGCCAACCGACGAAGACCCCCGCGTGGCAGCGGGTCCCAACGTCCGACGACGCGCCGGACGCGGCCGACCGCCGGTTCCCCCAAACAAGAAGTCCGCCCCCGAGAGCGAGGCCAACCCCGCGGTTCACGGACCCTCGAGAGCCCCGCGGAGGGGGAAGGGGGGGTAGGACGGCTCCCGCGATCTCCACCGGCCGTGGGAACGCTGCCGTGGAAGGGGGGGACGAGGCGGCAACCGCAGACGCCCGAGAGCACGCGGCACGCACCACACGCGACACGACCTCGCCGCGAGAGTGGCCGGGACGTGGACGCGCGTGGGAGGGACGCACACGCGACGGAGGGCACGGGGGAAACGGAGGCGGGTGGGACCGGGAGCCCAGCGCCGCCCTTCCAAACCCACCCGTCCCGCGACGACCCCTCGCGGTGAGAGGGGGTACCGCGCACGCGGGCGTGTGCACGGCCCTTCCCCGCCACCTGCCACCAGAAACCCAATCTCCCCCACAAGCTCCGCACAGCGGCAGGTCGACAGAGCCCCGTCCCGCGTGATCCCTCCTCGTACTCGGAGCGGGGAGGCGCGGGTCGCGGTAGGCGAGAGAGCAAACGCTGCGCGCAGAAGGCTGAGGTCAGGGCGGGCAGCCGAGGGGACCATCCGGGAGAAGCCCCTCGGAGATCGTAAAGCCCTTTCCGAAGATAGCTAGAGAAGGCAAATTCCTCACTGAGGGCGGGACGAACCCAACACCGACGAGCAGCCAAGGGCTCCGTGCACGCAACGGGAAACGAGCAACAGGCGCGGGACAGAACGGGAAGGACCACGCGCCAGCTGGTGGGGGGTCTGCGGTATCGGCAAAGGTCTCTTTCTCCGGGGTCTTCTTGAGCATTCGCGGACCGGGGGGACCTGCGACAGGTCCCCGCCGAGGGCCAGGCCTCTTCAAGGCGCACACAAAGGAGGAGCCTTGACTTGAGGGAGTCCGGTCTTTAAAAAGGGCCAGCCGCGATCGCTCAGCACCACCCTAACCGCGCAGGGCCCGCGGGTGAAGGCACCAAAAACATAGGCACGGGGTGGGCGCTCACCCAACGGAAGGAGCCTTTTAACCGCACACTCAACTCCTCGACCCCCCCCCTTTTCTGTCACCGTGCAGAAAGCCGGCAACTAGGACAAGGGAAAGCGTAAAGGCACAAGCACCATGGAGCACAGGAGGCACGCCGGGGAGCGGGAAGCGCCACCGCCAACTCAGAAGCGGGCACCTTGGTGGTCAAAGCCCGGAACGCTCCAGGAGCACCGCAAGGCTCACACAAAGCAGGGCGCGTGCACACACCATTCGGGAAGGGTATGCACCGCAGCGGGTCTACCACCTTCCCCCGGCACGGGGGAAGAGGGCCGCGAAGCAGTGAACGGCGTGGGGGCAAGCGCCCCCGACACGTCCACAGGGACACCGCGAACCACAGCAACAAGTGTGCGCGGGTCAGCGCTCGTGCCGGACAGCCGCACCCCTGACTTCCACACACCACCCTGCAAAGGAATGGGGAGGAGAGACGAGGGGCCCGCTGGCAGAACGAGAAGAGCGGTCGCCATTCGCGCTGAATGACCATTCGCCATGAATGTCCGTCCCTCGCCTGGCGCGGCTTAGGCCCCGGCCCGAAGAGAACGCGGCAGCACCACATCGATCCAACGGGAGCGAGACACGCCATGCATCGGGAACAACGGGCGTGAGAGCTTTCTAACACGCACTGGACGGGAATACGAGCGAGAAGAGCGAGAGAGAGCACGGGAAGAAGTCGCTAACACTGCCACACACACACAAAAAAAAAAAAATTTACCCTTCTCGAGGGCGAGAAAAAAAAGGAAGCGTTGCACTCGGGAGGCACGTGGCGTGGAAGAACGGGACTCAACGGGCAGCGGAGGTTCGGGAACTCCTTCAAAAAAAATAAAAATAAAAAAAAAATAAAAATAAAAAAATAAAATCCCCTTCGAAGGAGAAAAGGTGCAACTCGGGAGGCACACAGCAGGAAAGAAAGGGACACACCACCAAGCAGCGGAGGTTCGGGAACTCCTTCCAAAAAACAAAAAAAAAAAAAACAAAAAAAAAAACAAATAAAAAAACCGGTCGGCCGCAGAGGAGCACGCCAGGGGGTCACTAGCACCAAACGGGAAAACCCTTCCAGTCGCACTCGGCACCAACGACTCCTACCGGTAACGGACGACAACCACCACGGGGAAATCGGGAACGCCTGACACGCGGGACGGTTGTCATAAAGCTGCCCCAGAGAGCACAGGCAAGCAAGCACGGGAAAGCAGGAAGCGCGTACTCATGGGGGGGACGCTAAGCTTCAAGCATCGAAGAGGCCCATGCGCAGAAGAAAAGAGCTAGGGCTGGACAAGCAAACAGCCTTGGTGCAAGCCTCTTCCAACGTCCTTTAATGACAAAAAGAGTCAAAAGGACAGCGTGTCAGCATATATCTCCAGGTACAATAAGGACAGATAGCAAAGATGAAAAGTGTAAAAGACACAGGGATAAACATGACAGGCCACACGGAACGTCTGGAAGTCATGTTCGGTGACGTGTCCCCAAGAGGTCCCCATGTAGAAAGAGAACCGGACCGCAAAGGAACAACTGGTCGACCTTAGAACCCTGAGTGCTCACAGACCGAGGAGGCCATGGTAGATAGCCTGGAACACAGCTTCCCCTCGGCCTCAGAAGTCCATGCTCCCGCTGGCAGGGACCGGGGAGGATCCTGGAAAAAATAAAGTCTCGGAGGCGCCCCCTAGCCGGGACACCTCGGCTCGGAGGCCGGGGACACAGCACCCTCTCGGCCTCAGAGGTCCAGGCTCCCGCTATCAGGGACCGAAGGGACTCCTGGAAAAGAAAAAAAAAAAAATCCGTGGCGCCACCTAGCCGGGCCACCTCGGCTCGGAGGCCGGGGACACAGCACCCTCTCGGCCTCAGAGGTCCAGGCTCCCGCTATCAGGGACCGAAGGGACTCCTGGAAAAGAAAAAAAAAAAAAAAAACTCCGTGGCGCCCCCTAGCCGGGCCACCTCGGCTCGGAGGCCGGGGACACAGCACCCTCTCGGCCTCAGAGGTCCAGGCTCCCGCTATCAGGGACCGAAGGGACTCCTGGAAAAGAAAAAAAAAAAAAAAAACTCCGTGGCGCCCCCTAGCCGGGCCACCTCGGCTCGGAGGCCGGGGACACAGCACCCTCTCGGCCTCAGAGGTCCAGGCTCCCGCTATCAGGGACCGAAGGGACTCCTGGAAAAGAAAAAAAAAAAATCCGTGGCGCCACCTAGCCGGGCCACCTCGGCTCGGAGGCCGGGGACACAGCACCCTCTCGGCCTCAGAGGTCCAGGCTCCCGCTATCAGGGACCGAAGGGACTCCTGGAAAAGAAAAAAAAAAAAAAAAAAACTCCGTGGCGCCCCCTAGCCGGGCCACCTCGGCTCGGAGGCCGGGGACACAGCACCCTCTCGGCCTCAGAGGTCCAGGCTCCCGCTATCAGGGACCGAAGGGACTCCTGGAAAAGAAAAAAAAAAAAAAAAACTCCGTGGCGCCCCCTAGCCGGGCCACCTCGGCTCGGAGGCCGGGGACACAGCACCCTCTCGGCCTCAGAGGTCCAGGCTCCCGCTATCAGGGACCGAAGGGACTCCTGGAAAAGAAAAAAAAAAAAAAAAAAACTCCGTGGCGCCCCCTAGCCGGGCCACCTCGGCTCGGAGGCCGGGGACACAGCACCCTCTCGGCCTCAGAGGTCCAGGCTCCCGCTATCAGGGACCGAAGGGACTCCTGGAAAAGAAAAAAAAAAAAAAAAAACTCCGTGGCGCCCCCTAGCCGGGCCACCTCGGCTCGGAGGCCGGGGACACAGCACCCTCTCGGCCTCAGAGGTCCAGGCTCCCGCTATCAGGGACCGAAGGGACTCCTGGAAAAGAAAAAAAAAAAAAAAAAAACTCCGTGGCGCCCCCTAGCCGGGCCACCTCGGCTCGGAGGCCGGGGACACAGCACCCTCTCGGCCTCAGAGGTCCAGGCTCCCGCTATCAGGGACCGAAGGGACTCCTGGAAAAAAAAAAAAAAAAAAAAAACTCCGTGGCGCCCCCTAGCCGGGCCACCTCGGCTCGGAGGCCGGGGACACAGCACCCTCTCGGCCTCAGAGGTCCAGGCTCCCGCTATCAGGGACCGAAGGGACTCCTGGAAAAGAAAAAAAAAAAAAAAACTCCGTGGCGCCCCCTAGCCGGGCCACCTCGGCTCGGAGGCCGGGGACACAGCACCCTCTCGGCCTCAGAGGTCCAGGCTCCCGCTATCAGGGACCGAAGGGACTCCTGGAAAAGAAAAAAAAAACTCCGTGGCGCC
Organism: Rattus norvegicus; assembly: GCF_021556685.1. Taxonomy (NCBI): domain Eukaryota; kingdom Metazoa; phylum Chordata; class Mammalia; order Rodentia; family Muridae; genus Rattus; species Rattus norvegicus. The sequence continues at coordinate 35,521 of NW_028238825.1, forward strand.
CCCTAGCCGGGCCACCTCGGCTCGGAGGCCGGGGACACAGCACCCTCTCGGCCTCAAAAGTGTCTATGGTCCCGCTGGCTGGGACCGAAGGGACTCCTGGAAAAGAAAAAAAAAAAAAAAAACTCCGTGGCGCCCCCTAGCCGGGCCACCTCGGCTCGGAGGCCGGGGACACAGCACCCTCTCGGCCTCAAAAGTGTCTATGGTCCCGCTGGCTGGGACCGGAGAGGAGGGAAGAAATAAAAAAAATAAAATAAAATAAAATAAAAAATTTAAAAAAAAAAATTGGAAAAAAAAAAAAAATCCGGGACGGGGCCCAAGCCTTCTGGTCGACCTCATCCAGCTGCCACCAACCCCTCCTTGTGTCCCAATAGGTCGTACAGCCACCCTCCTCCCCTGAAGTTCTCCAGGTACAACCTCCTAGCTAGAGATGGTCCCCAGACAGGACGGCGTCTCCGTCGCGCACCCGCCTGCTTGCCTGTCACCCTCTCACCCTGGCCGGCTCACCACAGGCACTTCCCCGTCCTTTGTCACCAACCGGGGGACAGGAGCGTTGCGGAAACTTGTCGCCACTAGGTGTCGCCCGACAGCGATCTCGATCAAGCAAACCAATACAGACTGTCACGCGCCGCCGCCGCCACACACACTCATTCCGTCTCTCCAGAGTGACCTCCCTAGCTCAGGGGGACACTCACCCACGCACAACGGGGCAGGTACCCACCACTTCTCCCGAATGGCACAAACGGTCCCGGTTGTCCCGCCGGAACACAGTGAACGCGGGATGGACTCGGGGCCAACCCCCTCAGGCACCCAGAAAAGGAAAGTAGGACGGAGCGGTGAAAACAGGCCACCTCTAAGTGAAAGGACATGCACTCTCGAATCGGTTAACAATTAGCAAGGAACAGGCACAGTTAGGAAAAGGGAGCGTCCAAACTCCGGCGTGAGGGGAGGGTGGCGGCGACCTCAGTTCCACACCATTTTTAAATGGCTCACTCATTTTTAAAACCCTCCACCGATCCCGATGGGGGGGAGGGGGGGGTTGTTGTTGTTCTCTGTTCCTCGCTGCCACCGCCAGCCGGCACTCACCAAACCACACACCTGCCACCCTCTTTGGAAGACTAAACACAGAGAGTAAATTAAAAGAATGGTGGAATGATGGTGGAATGGTTAAAATTCCCGTGATTTGTTTTCACTCTGATCAAAACATACTTATTTTGTGCATTTGCATTCCCTTGTTCACACGTGCCTCTGTGTGTGTGGTGGGGGGAGGGAGGGAGGGAGGGAGGGAGGGAGGGAGAAAGAGAGAGAGAGAGAGAGAGAGAGAGAGAGAGAGAGAGAGAGAGAGAGAGAGCCAATTTAAAAAATAAAAACATGGTTAAATACAGCCACTTTGGGAAGATTGCTAGAGAGAATGCAGTCCAGAGTATGGAGGCCAGAGCTCTGGACGCTCTAGACCACAGGTCTCCCATCTCCCATATACCAGGCACCCAGCACCACCATCCCTACTTTGTTTGTTTGTGCGTTTGTTTGCTTGCTTGTTACATTAGTTTCATCCCAAGTTAATAATTATATATTTTTTTTCTATGCACGTATTTAGTTGTGGCAGGGGAACTCCTTCTTTAGGACAGGCAGACTTAGCTAGTTAGTTAGCCAGTCAAAAGTACGTAAAAAATTTATATCAACATAAATATCATTCACTAAGAAATCCTATCTGAAGAAAAAGAAAGAAAGGAAGAAAGAAGGAAGGGAGGGAGGGAGGGAGGGAGAGGGAGAGAGAGAGAGAGAGAGAGAAAGAAAGAGGAAAACTGGCAGACTTAGTTTTAGTGTTTTTGTTATTGTTTATTCAAGATATTGTTTCAGGGCTGGAGAGACGGCTCAGCGGTGAAGAGCACTGACTGCTCTTCCAGAGATCCTTAGTTCAAATCCCAGCAACCACATGGTGGCTCACAACCATCTGTAATGGAATCCTCTCCTTGTGTGTTGAAGACAGTGACAGTGTGCTCATAAAATAAATAAACAATAAAAAATATGTTTGAAGATTAAAGAAAAAACTCTCTCTCTCTCTCTCTCTCTCTCTCTCTCTCTCTCACACACACACACACACAAATAAACTCTGTAATAAAAATCAATGTGACTTCATGATCAAACTTCTATAGTCAATAGGACTAGAGAGAACACATGTCTGTAAAATAAAAGCAGAACCTTTTCTGCTTTGTTTTGTTTTGCCTCAAGGTACGTTTCTTTTGGTATAGCCCAGGCAGTCATGGAACTTGCTCCGTAGACTTATCTAGCCTCAAGCTCACAGAGGTCCACTCTGCCTGCCTCGGCCACCCACACAGCTCTCTCTGCTGACTATATGTCTGCATGCCAGAAGAGGGCACCAGAACCTAGGAGGACACACCACATGGCTCCTGAGAATCCAGGTTTTGACTTTAAAAAAAAAAAAAAAAAAAAAAATTCTGACAGCATAGAGGGTAGATATCTGCCTGCCAGGCTCTTCTAGTGCTGTTTAAGGTGGGGTAATAGCCATGTGAAGGAGACAAGGGGAGAGGAAAAATCGATTGGATGAGTAGTGCTGCTGAGATTAAGGAACACACACACACACACACACACACACACACAGAGAGAGAGAGAGAGAGAGAGAGAGACAGAGACAGAGACAGAGACAGAGACAGAGACAGACAGAGACAGACAGAGACAGTAAGACAAAGAGACAGAGAGAGAGAGATGACAGAGGGACACACCGAGGGAAAGACATCAGGACCAGCTGAATTTCTCAAGAAAAGAAAAGAAGAGAAAGGAAAAATGTTTTCTATATACACAAATCTGTATACATGATTTGTTATAGTGTCCCATTTGGGCACTTTGGATTCAACTGTGGATGGTTGGCAGCCAGCTTGGCTGACACCTGACCTCACCAAGATGGAAGCAGCCGGCCATTAGCCCTGATGTTCCAGGTCACTTCTGTTTCTCCCTTTCCCAGCCTCTAGGGAAACAGAACTTAATTAAACTCAGTTTGCACGTGCAGAAAGGTGAAGAGGCACCCAAAAGCAGCCAGAAGCCTCAGACCATCCACAGCCACATGTTCTCCTTCTGCCTATATTACTTCTAAATGATCGTATTTATTTATTTATTTATTTATTTATTTATTTATTTATTTACTTACTTACTTACTTACTTACTTACTTACTTACTTACTTTTTTTTCTTTCTTTTTTTTCGGAGCTGGGGACAGAACCCAGGGCCTTGCACTTGCTAGGCAAGCGCTCTACCACTGAGCTAAATCCCCAACCCCCTTACTTACTTACTTACTTACTTACTTACTTACTTACTTACTTATTTTTGTCATACTTAAACAATCATTCGTCCTTGAATTCCTCCTGTATGCCAGGTAGACTTAGTCAGTCAGTCAGTCAGTCAGTCAGTCATTTAGCCAGGTCAAAATAGTTAAACATAAATATCAATAAAATCAATAAAAATCAAATGCAAACCCAATAGACAGTAAGTAAAATCGAATAAACCAAAAGATACATCATAAGCACAGAGTTTCAGCCGGACATTGAAAAGCAGCAGTTACCGAAGCAGTCTCCCTCCCACACCAACACACACACAGCTCGACCACCACCTTATCTGCACATTTTCAGCTCCTGCTTTCTAGAGTTACCAAGTTTATACACTACAGAGTTTAGCAAGGCAGGCCGGTTCACCGCACCCCCAGGGTCAGAGAACATGCTAGACCAGCTCTAGGGGATGGGCTGGGGGGCAGGGGAGGGTGGGAAGAGGGGAAACAGGCAGACTTAGGTATTCTAGTTTTGTTCATTCAAGATTCCACTTCTCTCTGTTGTAGCCCTGATAGACAGACAGGCAGGCAGGAATATTTGTTTGTCTGGCTTGGGGTTTGGGTTTGGTCCATTTGTTGGTGGATTTTGTTTTGTTTTGTTTCATTTTGTTTTTCGGGAAGTGTGGTGACTTAGTGCCTACACAAGCCAAGGCAGGAAAAATAAATAAGTAAAGATCTCTGAAACACAAATCTGGAGTGGGCTCTAGCATGGCCATGGACACACGCATGCACAGACGCACGCACGCACGCACGCATTGTAGACACGCACTCAAGGACACACTGGATTCTACAATGTTTGGTTTCTGAGTGTGTGTCATACAGAACCTAACAGAATATGTAATGAACTCTGGCAGTGACAGCAGAAACAACCTATGAGAAGGCGTCCTTGCAATATTAAAATGGCAGGCTAGCCAGGTGACAGTTATCTTAACCAATCTGATGTAGGCCTCATTCACACGGCATCTAGGCCTTAACAGTTAATTGTATCTGTTTCTTTATTTTCCTCTTAGGCCATCACATTGTTTTACCTAGACCTTTAACAGCCAGCAGCTACCAGCCTACAGCTACCAGTTTCTTTCTTTTCATAAAGAAACCCTGTCTGAAAAACTAGGGGAGGGAGACAAACAGATTAACAGATCTCTCTCTCTCTCTCTCTCTCTCTCTCTCGCTCTCTCGCTCTCTCGCTCTCTCGCTCTCTCGCTCTCTCGCTCTCTCGCTCTCTCGCTCTCTCGCTCTCTCGCTCTCTCGGCGCGTGTGTTTGTGTGTTCAACAGAGGAGGCATTCAGGTCTGAGAGACGGGGGAGGGAAAGAGGGAAGAGAGACAGAGAGTGACAGAGAAACAGTTGACAGAGAGGGAGAATTGTAGGTTAATTATTGTTCCGTCTCCTCAATCACGGTCTACTGGTCGCCATCGTGGCAACCATGCCCCGCAACCCTACCTTCGGTAAGATCAAGCATAATGGCGGCAACCATATAATTCCTGCTTAGTCGCACTGAACACTCCGGTCATCACTACCTGTGGAGAATTGTAAGGGGGCTCCTCTGGTCTAGAGAGTAGTACCCTTGAATGAAATGAGGATCACAGCAAGCATTATTTGTTTTGAGATATAAGATGTGGAAAGAACTATATGTGTGGATTTACAGACAGACAGACAGACAGACAGACAGACAGACAGACAGACAGACAGAGAGGACAGGACAGGACAGGACAGGACAGGACAGGACAGGACAGGACAGGAGAAAAAAACAAGAACACAAACAAAAACTCAAAATGGAAGTCCGGTTCCAAATAGTCTCTGTCTGCCCTGTCGCTCTAGTGTTGGTGGTCCAGGTTATAAAAGCTTATACATGGGTGGGTGCGGGAAGTGCTGCTGGGTGTTCAGTTCAGGTCCAAGATTATTGCGGGTAACTAGACAACAAAGAAAGCAGTTAGACTGACTCCTACAGTGTTCGGTTTCTGAGTGTGTTATCACACAGAAGAGCCTAACAGAATATGTAATGAATTCTGGCAGCAACAGCAGAAACAACCAATGAGAAAGTGTCCTTATAATATTAGCAACTGCAACAAAATGGCAGACTAGCCAGCTAACAGTTCCCTAGCCATTAACTCATCTGACATAGGCCTTCTTCACGTTGCATCTAGATAGGTCTTCCTATCTTCCTCTCCAGTGCTGAGACCAAAGTGAGATCAAAGTCATGCATCACCATGGGTGCCTTCCTTTTCATTTCTTTTCTTTCATCCTAGGAAGTGAGTGAGTGTGTGTGTGTGTGTGTGTGTGTGTGTGTGTGTGTGTGTGTGTGTAAAGAGAGAGAGAAGGAGGGGGGGAGAGAGAGAGAGAGCTTTAGAGAGAGAGAGCTTGAGAGAGAGAGAGAGCTTTAAAATCAGCACTCAAGCCTTTTCTCTTCCTATCCCTATCCCAATCCCCCCCCCCAAACCAGCAGCAAAGCCACCAGCACTCGAGAGACAGAGGAAGATGAAATCTCTGGTCTGAGAAACAAGAGGAGGTAGATAAACATACCCCCCCCTCTCTCCTTCATAATTTGTTAAAGTGTTCCCTTTGTGTTGTGTGGACTCTACTTTATTAAGCAAGTTTCACATCGTACTAGCTCCAAAGAGGAGTCAACAGTCTCTTGGCGTGCAGACAGTTGTTGCCTGCTTTAAATATTTTTTGGTGTGTTTGTTTGTTTGTTTGTTTGTTTGTTTGTTTGTTTGTTTCAAAACCGAGGGCCTGCCTGCGTTCAACAGATCCAAACCCAGTTCTCAGAGGGGAAAATGGAGTCAAGTCCGAAGTCACTGGCATTTAAGTCATCTGCCATTGACAGTCATAGGAGATGGGAATATCGTCCTTTCTCCAATGGAGACTCACCTGGGTATGCATCAACCACATCTAAGGGCAGGCCTGGGTTAGTACGGGGTGGTGGATGGGGAGGAAGGATCTGGAAAGAGCTTTGCGATGGGAAACTATGATCAGAATGTTGCACAGAAAACAAAATTTGTATTTAAAAAGAAAAAAAAAAGGCTATCCAAAAAATCTATCCAAAAATGAAAGGAAACAAAACAAAACAAAACAAAACAAAACAAAACAAAACCGACAGCAGAACTTTACTAACTGCAAATGCTCCATCTCCCTGTATCCAACCACTCCACTCCCAGATAGGTAGATGATAGTTTGCACTTCTGTCCCAGTCGGGTTAAGAAAAGGGGAACCACCTCTGTGGAGAGCCATCTCTCCAGCCCTTGACAAGCTTTATTTAACTAAACATTAAACATGAATCAGAAACGCCAAACCCTGTACATATATGGTCCAGATTCACCCTTACTTAGAAATCCCCGAGCTGGCAGGGCGAGGCTGGGAATTGAGAGTGAGCAAAAAGGGAGTCTGCCTCTTTCCCCCAGGGTGTGCTATCAACTCCATTACCATTTCCAAACAGCTGGGTGTGAGTCTAACTAAGGTTTCCTTCAGTCAGACATTTGCCAGGAGCCGGAGCCCTGACAGGACAGCGAGAGCGATGATCAGACATCATTTCACAGTGAAATCATCACTCGCTGATTTCAGGCAGAAAACTTTAGAAAACTCTAAACTCTAAAGAGGCACTGAAGCGTGCTAGGGCAGCAGCAGTACTTCCCCGACTGACCTTCAGGAACCTGCATATTCTCCAGCCCCGCCCCACCCCACCCCCTCTCAGCTAGCTCCTGTCCACCCCTCCCCCTCCCCCCACATACAGGGAGGAGGCCTTGTGTGTGTGTGGGGGGGGGGGGGGCGGCAGCGGGAAGATGCAACTCTCTCTTGAGAGAGAGTTCGGGTCTCCCAAACAAATACATAACTAGAAACTTCATTTATTTACTTTATTTCATCGAGCATACCGTGGAAGAGGGAAAAGGAACAGGGAAGCTAGGCCAACTGGTCGAGCTCCTCCTTTCGTTTTGTTTCAAAAAGGAAAGGAAAAGCCAAAGAACCCCCTCTTTTTGGTGAAAGGAACAGAATGGTGAAAGTTGAAACATCGGCTCGCCACTTAATACTTTGGCTTTTAATAAAAGGGACAGCAGATCGACTTCCGAGTTGATTAAGAGAGAGAGAAAGAGAGAGAGAGAGAGAGAGAGAGAGAGAGAGAGAGAGAGAGAGAGAGAGAATAAAAACCACAAAAAAACGTTTTGTCGACCAGCCTCCTTTTAAACCTCTGTTACACAGGAAGACTGGTCAACCTCATTCCCCCCTCCCCCCACTCACACACACACCCCTCCCCCTCCACGGAGAGGTTTAATGAGAGAAGAAAGGTAGAAGAAGAGAGTAAAGGCCAGTCATGAGCACGTGGAGAGAATTTGGGAGGGGAATGGGGAGAGAAGGGACAAAGGGGAAGAGGGGAAGAGAGGAAGAGCAAAAGAGCAAAGAGAGGAGCAAAGAGAGCCAACCTCATATTTTATTTTATTTTTTTTAAAGATTTATTTATTTTATTTATGCGTAAGAGTACACTGTAGCTATTTTCAGACACACCAGAAGAGAGCATCAGATCCCATTACAGATGGTTGTCAGCCACCTTGTGGTTGCTGGTAATTGAACTCAGGACCTCTGGGAGAAATTTGTGTGTGTGTGTGTGTGTGTGTGTGTGTGTGTGTGTGTGTGTGTGTGTGCCCGTTAGTTTAAAAATCTGCTGTAGACCTCCCTTTTAATATCTGTTTAACAAATATTTTTACCATATTTAAATTTTATTTATTTTATTTTACTTAAAAATAATAATGAATAAAGAGTCAATGTGAATAAACAATAAAACAAAAATCAAGGTGATCGGGGTTGGGGATTTAGCTCAGTGGTAGAGCGCTTGCCTAGCAAGAGTAAGGCCCTGGGTTCGGTCCCCAGCTCCGAAAAAAAGAAAAAAGAAAAAAAAAAAATCAAGGTGATCAACAGATACCGACGACTGACATGGAAAAAAGTTAATAGATCGCCATAAAAACAGAGTAAGTGCGATGTAAACAATAAAACAGATGGGATGGAGAGATGGCTCAGCGGTTAAGAGCACTGACCGCTCTCCCAGAGGTCCTGAGTTCAAATCCCAGCAACCACATGGTGGCTCACAACCATCTGTAATGAGACCTGATGCCCTCTTCTGGTGTGTCTGAAGACAGCTACAGTGTACTCACATGCGTTAAATAAATAAATTTAAAAAAAAAAGAAAACAATAAAGCAGAAATTAAGACGAGGGACACAGAAGGACAAGGGAGATAAAACAATTAAATGTTAACAGACATAAAGTGGGAACGACGGGGTTGGGGATTTAGCTCTGTGGTAGAGTGCTTGCCTAGCAAATGCAAGGCCCTGGATTCAGTCCCCAGCTCTGAAAAAAGAAAAAAGAAAAAAGAAAAAAAAAGAAAAGCGGGAACGAGATGAAGGGCAAATATAGACGACTGAAACGAAATGATGGAATAAATTTATAAAATAATAATAAAATACGAGTAAATACGAATAAATGGCAAACTGGACTTTAATAAATGTTTAAATCAAGGTGAATGACAAATACAATTTAGACAAAAAGGTTTTGAAAAATGAAAAGAAATAGAAAGCATATATGAATCAATAACAAGACTGAAGTCACAATGGCCTTGAAGTGACACGGACGACAAACGTGAAAAACATAAATGAAATAATTTCGACAGCCACGGACATTCACATGGTGTGTTGGGAAACACCGCAGTCTTTATTTGGCGAGTAAAAACGCCTCGGGGAACTCTGTACATAGGAGGCTGGGAGCATGAATCACTCTATCTATCTATCTATCTATCTATCTATCTATCTATCTATCTATCTATCTATTTTTTATTTTTCTCTCCCTTACATCTTCCCACCATACCATACGTTTCTCCTTATACAAATCCATAGATTTATATATGTTCTTAATTTCATTTTTTTCCTCTGCCACACAGCCCACCACACAGAACCTCTAGATCTCGGGATCCCCTTCTGCCAGCACCAGTGGCAAGGGCACAGCTCCCCAGAGAATTAACTCGATCCGAACATAAGCGCGACAAGAAATTAAAAGTTAAATCGGAAGTGAAACTGAAAATGAAATTTTGGCCGAAAATAAAATAAAATGAAAGGTATAAGTTTTGTGACAATCAAATCATAAATCCCAATTGGGCAAAAAATAAAATTACAAAGTCAAAATTTTGTCCAGTCCACTGTGCTCCTGTGGAATCCCTCCCTGGAACTTGCTCGGTAGAGTAGTCTAGTCCCAAACTCACAGAGGTCTGCCCTGCCTTTCTCTGAAACCTACAGAGCCAGTCAAAACCTACAATCCTTTGTTGTTTGTTTGGCAGTTTGGCAGTTTGTTTGTTCCTGGACAAAAATGTGGGCTCTCTCTGATTCCTATATGTCTGCATGCCAGAAGAGGGCACCAGAACATAAGAGGACACACCACACAGCTCCTGAGAATCCAGAGGGTTTTTTTTTGTTTTGTTTGTTTTGTTTGTTTTTTCTTCCTCTTTTCTTTTTTTCCGGAGCTGGGGACCTTGCTCTTCCCAGGGCCTTGCGCTTGCTAGGCAAGCGCTCTACCACTGAGCTAAATCCCCAACCCCGAGAATCCAGGTTTTTGACCAAAACAAAAAACAACAACAGGGGCTGGAGAGATGGCTCAGCGGTTAAGAGCACTGACTGCTCTTCCAGACGTCCTGAGTTCAATTGCCAGCAACCACATGGTGGCTCACAACCATCTGTAATGAGATCTGATTGATCTCTTCTGGTGTGTCTGAAGATAACTGCAGCATACTCAGATAAATAAAAAACAAATCTAAAAAAATTAAAAACAACAACAAAAAACACAAAAACAAACAAACAAACAAAACCCCCAAAACTAACAACCTAGAGGGTAGATATCTGCCTGCCCAGGTCTTCTAGTGCTATTTAAGGCTTCCTGTAGATAATAAAGCTTGTGTATCTTTTATCCAGGAACAGAATCATCAAGGCAGGGTAGGAGAGAAGCCCTGTTTGGGATTAAACGTTTCTACAACGTAACAGGAGGAGGCGGAGGGAGAGGGGCTCCTCAGACATAAATCTAAAATAGTACAATGGATCATTTTGAAGGCGTGTGGGTGAGGGTGACTGGAGACAGAGTTTTTCTCTGAGTGAGTGTGGAACTCACTGTCCCTGAGCTCAGCCTGTGATGAGAGAGAGAGAGAGAGAGAGAGAGAGAGAGAGAGAGAGAGAGAGAGAGATCGAATTTTCTGTGTCTCTCTGTCTCTGTCTGTCTGTCTCTCTCTCTCTGTGTCTGTCTCTCTCTCTGTCTCCCTGTCTCTGTCTCTCTTCCTCTCTCTGTCTCTCTGTCTCTCTCTGTCTCTGTCTCTCCCCCCTCCCCCATGCGTGTGTTTGTGTGTTCAACCGAGGAGGCAATGGCAGATAAATGTCTGCCCCTCCTCTGTAAGCCAGGCCACTCCATTACTGCCTTTCCTTTTTCTTAGTTTGTTTGGTTTATTCCAAGTTAATTGTATCTGTTTCTTTATTTTCCTCCTCATTTCTTTAGTTGAGTCAGGGGTCTTTGCACAAAAGCCCTGGAAATCAGTACCTGGATCAGGTCTGCAGCCTGCTCACAGAGTTCTACCCACCTTCACCTCTCAAGTGATGCAATCAAAGACATGCAGCACCACACCTGGCTTCTTTTCACATGTACATTTACTTTAGTTCCAATGCTCATTCAGGTCTGAGAGACGGGGGAGGGAAGGAGGGAAGAGAGACAGAGAGTGACAGAGAAACAGTTGACCGAGAGGGAGAATTGTAGGTTAATTATTGTTCCGTCTCCTCAATCACGGTCTACTGGTCGCCATCGTGGCAACCATGCCCCGCAACCCTACCTTCGGTAAGATCAAGCATAATGGCGGCAACCATATAATTCCTGCTTAGTCGCACTGAACACTCCGGTCATCACTACCTGTGGAGAATTGTAAGGGGGCTCCTCTGGTCTAGAGAGTAGTACCCTTGAATGAAATGAGGATCACAGCAAGCATTATTTGTTTTGAGATATAAGATGTGGAAAGAACTATATGTGTGGATTTACAGACAGACAGACAGACAGACAGACAGACAGACAGACAGAGAGGACAGGACAGGACAGGACAGGACAGGACAGGACAGGACAGGAGAAAAAAACAAGAACACAAACAAAAACTCAAAATGGAAGTCCGGTTCCAAATAGTCTCTGTCTGCCCTGTCGCTCTAGTGTTGGTGGTCCAGGTTATAAAAGCTTATACATGGGTGGGTGCGGGAAGTGCTGCTGGGTGTTCAGTTCAGGTCCAAGATTATTGCGGGTAACTAGACAACAAAGAAAGCAGTTAGACTGACTCCTACAGTGTTCGGTTTCTGAGTGTGTTATCACACAGAAGAGCCTAACAGAATATGTAATGAATTCTGGCAGCAACAGCAGAAACAACCAATGAGAAAGTGTCCTTATAATACTAGCAACTGCAACAAAATGGCAGACTAGCCAGCTAACAGTTCCCTAGCCATTAACTCATCTGACATAGGCCTTCTTCACGTTGCATCTAGATAGGTCTTCCTGTCTTCCTCTCCAGTGTGTGTGTGTGTGTGTGTGTGTGTGTGTGTGTGTGTGTGTGTGTGTGTGTGTGTAAAGAGAGAGAGAAGGAGGGGGGGAGAGAGAGAGAGAGCTTTAGAGAGAGAGAGCTTTAGAGAGAGAGAGAGCTTTAAAATCAGCACTCAAGCCTTTTCTCTTCCTATCCCTATCCCAACCCCCCCCCCCCCAAACCAGCAGCAAAGCCACCAGCACTCGAGAGACAGAGGAAGATGAAATCTCTAGTCTGAGAAACAAGAGGAGGTAGATAAACATACCCCCCCCCTCTCTCCTTCATAATTTGTTAAAGTGTTCCCTTTGTGTTGTGTGGACTCTACTGTATTAAGCAAGTTTCACATCGTACTATCTCCAAAGAGGAGTCAACAGTCTCTTGGCGTGCAGGCAGTTGTTGCCTGCTTTAAATATTTTTTGGTGTGTTTGTTTGTTTGTTTGTTTGTTTGTTTGTTTGTTTGTTTCAAAACCGAGGGCCTGCCTGCGTTCAACAGATCCAAACCCAGTTCTCAGAGGGGAAAATGGAGTCAAGTCCGAAGTCACTGGCATTTAGGTCATCGGCCATTGACAGTCATAGGAGATGGGAATATCGTCCTTTCTCCAATGGAGACTCACCTGGGTATGCATCAACCACATCTAAGGGCAGGCCTGGGTTAGTACGGGGTGGTGGATGGGGAGGAAGGATCTGGAAAGAGCTTTGCGATGGGAAACTATGATCAGAATGTTGCACAGAAAACAAAATTTGTACTTAAAAAAAAAAAAGGCTCCCGATATCTATCCAAAAATGAAAGGAAATAAAAACCGACATCAGAACTTTACTAACTGCAAATGCTCCATCTCCCTGTATCCAACCACTCCACTCCCAGATAGGTAGATGATAGTTTGCACTTCTGTCCCAGTTGGGCTGTCGAGGTTAAGGGAAGGGGAACCACCTCTGTGGTTATGTGATCCACACACGAAATAAAATAAAAGGAGCGGATAAACGTGCCTGGCATTTTAAGATGCTCAATTTCTTTGCAAGCTTCATTTTGTTTCATTCTTTTAAAGGTTTACTTATTTATTTTCACTTACATTGAGTACACTAAAGCCCTTTTCACATACACAGGGCAGTAGAGTGCATGGGATATCCCTTTGCAGAGGGTTGTGAGCCACCATGTGGTTTCTGTGGAATCGAACTCAGGACCTCTGGAAGAGCAGAGCGGTGAGTGCTCTTAACCTCGGAGCCATCTCTCCAGCCCTTGACAAGCTTTATTTAACTAAACATTAAACATGAATCAGAAACGCCAAACCCTGTACATATATGGTCCAGATTCACCCTTACTTAGAAATCCCCGAGCTGGCAGGGCGAGGCTGGGAATTGAGAGTGAGCAAAAAGGGAGTCTGCCTCTTTCCCCCAGGGTGTGCTATCAACTCCATTACCATTTCCAAACAGCTGGGTGTGAGTCTAACTAAGGTTTCCTTCAGTCAGACATTTGCCAGGAGCCGGAGCCCTGACAGGACAGCGAGAGCGATGATCAGACATCATTTCACAGTGAAATCATCACTCGCTGATTTCAGGCAGAAAACTTTAGAAAACTCTAAACTCTAAAGAGGCACTGAAGCGTGCTAGGGCAGCAGCAGTACTTCCCCGACTGACCTTCAGGAACCTGCATATTCTCCAGCCCCGCCCCACCCCACCCCCTCTCAGCTAGCTCCTGTCCACCCCTCCCCCTCCCCCCACATACAGGGAGGAGGCCTTGTGTGTGTGTGGGGGGGGGGGGGGCGGCAGCGGGAAGATGCAACTCTCTCTTGAGAGAGAGTTCGGGTCTCCCAAACAAATACATAACTAGAAACTTCATTTATTTACTTTATTTCATCGAGCATACCGTGGAAGAGGGAAAAGGAACAGGGAAGCTAGGCCAACTGGTCGAGCTCCTCCTTTCGTTTTGTTTCAAAAAGGAAAGGAAAAGCCAAAGAACCCCCTCTTTTTGGTGAAAGGAACAGAATGGTGAAAGTTGAAACATCGGCTCGCCACTTAATACTTTGGCTTTTAATAAAAGGGACAGCAGATCGACTTCCGAGTTGATTAAGAGAGAGAGAAAGAGAGAGAGAGAGAGAGAGAGAGAGAGAGAGAGAGAGAGAGAGAGAATAAAAACCACAAAAAAACGTTTTGTCGACCAGCCTCCTTTTAAACCTCTGTTACACAGGAAGACTGGTCAACCTCATTCCCCCCTCCCCCCACTCACACACACACCCCTCCCCCTCCACGGAGAGGTTTAATGAGAGAAGAAAGGTAGAAGAAGAGAGTAAAGGCCAGTCATGAGCACGTGGAGAGAATTTGGGAGGGGAATGGGGAGAGAAGGGACAAAGGGGAAGAGGGGAAGAGAGGAAGAGCAAAAGAGCAAAGAGAGGAGCAAAGAGAGCCAACCTCATATTTTATTTTATTTTTTTTAAAGATTTATTTATTTTATTTATGCGTAAGAGTACACTGTAGCTATTTTCAGACACACCAGAAGAGAGCATCAGATCCCATTACAGATGGTTGTCAGCCACCTTGTGGTTGCTGGTAATTGAACTCAGGACCTCTGGGAGAAATTTGTGTGTGTGTGTGTGTGTGTGTGTGTGTGTGTGTGTGTGTGTGTGTGTGCCCGTTAGTTTAAAAATCTGCTGTAGACCTCCCTTTTAATATCTGTTTAACAAATATTTTTACCATATTTAAATTTTATTTATTTTATTTTACTTAAAAATAATAATGAATAAAGAGTCAATGTGAATAAACAATAAAACAAAAATCAAGGTGATCGGGGTTGGGGATTTAGCTCAGTGGTAGAGCGCTTGCCTAGCAAGAGTAAGGCCCTGGGTTCGGTCCCCAGCTCCGAAAAAAAGAAAAAAGAAAAAAAAAAAATCAAGGTGATCAACAGATACCGACGACTGACATGGAAAAAAGTTAATAGATCGCCATAAAAACAGAGTAAGTGCGATGTAAACAATAAAACAGATGGGATGGAGAGATGGCTCAGCGGTTAAGAGCACTGACCGCTCTCCCAGAGGTCCTGAGTTCAAATCCCAGCAACCACATGGTGGCTCACAACCATCTGTAATGAGACCTGATGCCCTCTTCTGGTGTGTCTGAAGACAGCTACAGTGTACTCACATGCGTTAAATAAATAAATTTAAAAAAAAAAGAAAACAATAAAGCAGAAATTAAGACGAGGGACACAGAAGGACAAGGGAGATAAAACAATTAAATGTTAACAGACATAAAGTGGGAACGACGGGGTTGGGGATTTAGCTCTGTGGTAGAGTGCTTGCCTAGCAAATGCAAGGCCCTGGATTCAGTCCCCAGCTCTGAAAAAAGAAAAAAGAAAAAAGAAAAAAAAAGAAAAGCGGGAACGAGATGAAGGGCAAATATAGACGACTGAAACGAAATGATGGAATAAATTTATAAAATAATAATAAAATACGAGTAAATACGAATAAATGGCAAACTGGACTTTAATAAATGTTTAAATCAAGGTGAATGACAAATACAATTTAGACAAAAAGGTTTTGAAAAATGAAAAGAAATAGAAAGCATATATGAATCAATAACAAGACTGAAGTCACAATGGCCTTGAAGTGACACGGACGACAAACGTGAAAAACATAAATGAAATAATTTCGACAGCCACGGACATTCACATGGTGTGTTGGGAAACACCGCAGTCTTTATTTGGCGAGTAAAAACGCCTCGGGGAACTCTGTACATAGGAGGCTGGGAGCATGAATCACTCTATCTATCTATCTATCTATCTATCTATCTATCTATCTATCTATCTATCTATCTATCTATTTTTTATTTTTCTCTCCCTTACATCTTCCCACCATACCATACGTTTCTCCTTATACAAATCCATAGATTTATATATGTTCTTAATTTCATTTTTTTCCTCTGCCACACAGCCCACCACACAGAACCTCTAGATCTCGGGATCCCCTTCTGCCAGCACCAGTGGCAAGGGCACAGCTCCCCAGAGAATTAACTCGATCCGAACATAAGCGCGACAAGAAATTAAAAGTTAAATCGGAAGTGAAACTGAAAATGAAATTTTGGCCGAAAATAAAATAAAATGAAAGGTATAAGTTTTGTGACAATCAAATCATAAATCCCAATTGGGCAAAAAATAAAATTACAAAGTCAAAATTTTGTCCAGTCCACTGTGCTCCTGTGGAATCCCTCCCTGGAACTTGCTCGGTAGAGTAGTCTAGTCCCAAACTCACAGAGGTCTGCCCTGCCTTTCTCTGAAACCTACAGAGCCAGTCAAAACCTACAATCCTTTGTTGTTTGTTTGGCAGTTTGGCAGTTTGTTTGTTCCTGGACAAAAATGTGGGCTCTCTCTGATTCCTATATGTCTGCATGCCAGAAGAGGGCACCAGAACATAAGAGGACACACCACACAGCTCCTGAGAATCCAGAGGGTTTTTTTTTGTTTTGTTTGTTTTGTTTGTTTTTTCTTCCTCTTTTCTTTTTTTCCGGAGCTGGGGACCTTGCTCTTCCCAGGGCCTTGCGCTTGCTAGGCAAGCGCTCTACCACTGAGCTAAATCCCCAACCCCGAGAATCCAGGTTTTTGACCAAAACAAAAAACAACAACAGGGGCTGGAGAGATGGCTCAGCGGTTAAGAGCACTGACTGCTCTTCCAGACGTCCTGAGTTCAATTGCCAGCAACCACATGGTGGCTCACAACCATCTGTAATGAGATCTGATTGATCTCTTCTGGTGTGTCTGAAGATAACTGCAGCATACTCAGATAAATAAAAAACAAATCTAAAAAAATTAAAAACAACAACAAAAAACACAAAAACAAACAAACAAACAAAACCCCCAAAACTAACAACCTAGAGGGTAGATATCTGCCTGCCCAGGTCTTCTAGTGCTATTTAAGGCTTCCTGTAGATAATAAAGCTTGTGTATCTTTTATCCAGGAACAGAATCATCAAGGCAGGGTAGGAGAGAAGCCCTGTTTGGGATTAAACGTTTCTACAACGTAACAGGAGGAGGCGGAGGGAGAGGGGCTCCTCAGACATAAATCTAAAATAGTACAATGGATCATTTTGAAGGCGTGTGGGTGAGGGTGACTGGAGACAGAGTTTTTCTCTGAGTGAGTGTGGAACTCACTGTCCCTGAGCTCAGCCTGTGATGAGAGAGAGAGAGAGAGAGAGAGAGAGAGAGAGAGAGAGAGAGAGATCGAATTTTCTGTGTCTCTCTGTCTCTGTCTGTCTGTCTCTCTCTCTCTGTGTCTGTCTCTCTCTCTGTCTCCCTGTCTCTGTCTCTCTTCCTCTCTCTGTCTCTCTGTCTCTCTCTGTCTCTGTCTCTCCCCCCTCCCCCATGCGTGTGTTTGTGTGTTCAACCGAGGAGGCAATGGCAGATAAATGTCTGCCCCTCCTCTGTAAGCCAGGCCACTCCATTACTGCCTTTCCTTTTTCTTAGTTTGTTTGGTTTATTCCAAGTTAATTGTATCTGTTTCTTTATTTTCCTCCTCATTTCTTTAGTTGAGTCAGGGGTCTTTGCACAAAAGCCCTGGAAATCAGTACCTGGATCAGGTCTGCAGCCTGCTCACAGAGTTCTACCCACCTTCACCTCTCAAGTGATGCAATCAAAGACATGCAGCACCACACCTGGCTTCTTTTCACATGTACATTTACTTTAGTTCCAATGCTCATTCAGGTCTGAGAGACGGGGGAGGGAAGGAGGGAAGAGAGACAGAGAGTGACAGAGAAACAGTTGACCGAGAGGGAGAATTGTAGGTTAATTATTGTTCCGTCTCCTCAATCACGGTCTACTGGTCGCCATCGTGGCAACCATGCCCCGCAACCCTACCTTCGGTAAGATCAAGCATAATGGCGGCAACCATATAATTCCTGCTTAGTCGCACTGAACACTCCGGTCATCACTACCTGTGGAGAATTGTAAGGGGGCTCCTCTGGTCTAGAGAGTAGTACCCTTGAATGAAATGAGGATCACAGCAAGCATTATTTGTTTTGAGATATAAGATGTGGAAAGAACTATATGTGTGGATTTACAGACAGACAGACAGACAGACAGACAGACAGACAGACAGAGAGGACAGGACAGGACAGGACAGGACAGGACAGGACAGGACAGGAGAAAAAAACAAGAACACAAACAAAAACTCAAAATGGAAGTCCGGTTCCAAATAGTCTCTGTCTGCCCTGTCGCTCTAGTGTTGGTGGTCCAGGTTATAAAAGCTTATACATGGGTGGGTGCGGGAAGTGCTGCTGGGTGTTCAGTTCAGGTCCAAGATTATTGCGGGTAACTAGACAACAAAGAAAGCAGTTAGACTGACTCCTACAGTGTTCGGTTTCTGAGTGTGTTATCACACAGAAGAGCCTAACAGAATATGTAATGAATTCTGGCAGCAACAGCAGAAACAACCAATGAGAAAGTGTCCTTATAATACTAGCAACTGCAACAAAATGGCAGACTAGCCAGCTAACAGTTCCCTAGCCATTAACTCATCTGACATAGGCCTTCTTCACGTTGCATCTAGATAGGTCTTCCTGTCTTCCTCTCCAGTGTGTGTGTGTGTGTGTGTGTGTGTGTGTGTGTGTGTGTGTGTGTGTGTGTGTGTAAAGAGAGAGAGAAGGAGGGGGGGAGAGAGAGAGAGAGCTTTAGAGAGAGAGAGCTTTAGAGAGAGAGAGAGCTTTAAAATCAGCACTCAAGCCTTTTCTCTTCCTATCCCTATCCCAACCCCCCCCCCCCCAAACCAGCAGCAAAGCCACCAGCACTCGAGAGACAGAGGAAGATGAAATCTCTAGTCTGAGAAACAAGAGGAGGTAGATAAACATACCCCCCCCCTCTCTCCTTCATAATTTGTTAAAGTGTTCCCTTTGTGTTGTGTGGACTCTACTGTATTAAGCAAGTTTCACATCGTACTATCTCCAAAGAGGAGTCAACAGTCTCTTGGCGTGCAGGCAGTTGTTGCCTGCTTTAAATATTTTTTGGTGTGTTTGTTTGTTTGTTTGTTTGTTTGTTTGTTTGTTTGTTTCAAAACCGAGGGCCTGCCTGCGTTCAACAGATCCAAACCCAGTTCTCAGAGGGGAAAATGGAGTCAAGTCCGAAGTCACTGGCATTTAGGTCATCGGCCATTGACAGTCATAGGAGATGGGAATATCGTCCTTTCTCCAATGGAGACTCACCTGGGTATGCATCAACCACATCTAAGGGCAGGCCTGGGTTAGTACGGGGTGGTGGATGGGGAGGAAGGATCTGGAAAGAGCTTTGCGATGGGAAACTATGATCAGAATGTTGCACAGAAAACAAAATTTGTACTTAAAAAAAAAAAAGGCTCCCGATATCTATCCAAAAATGAAAGGAAATAAAAACCGACATCAGAACTTTACTAACTGCAAATGCTCCATCTCCCTGTATCCAACCACTCCACTCCCAGATAGGTAGATGATAGTTTGCACTTCTGTCCCAGTTGGGCTGTCGAGGTTAAGGGAAGGGGAACCACCTCTGTGGTTATGTGATCCACACACGAAATAAAATAAAAGGAGCGGATAAACGTGCCTGGCATTTTAAGATGCTCAATTTCTTTGCAAGCTTCATTTTGTTTCATTCTTTTAAAGGTTTACTTATTTATTTTCACTTACATTGAGTACACTAAAGCCCTTTTCACATACACAGGGCAGTAGAGTGCATGGGATATCCCTTTGCAGAGGGTTGTGAGCCACCATGTGGTTTCTGTGGAATCGAACTCAGGACCTCTGGAAGAGCAGAGCGGTGAGTGCTCTTAACCTCGGAGCCATCTCTCCAGCCCTTGACAAGCTTTATTTAACTAAACATTAAACATGAATCAGAAACGCCAAACCCTGTACATATATGGTCCAGATTCACCCTTACTTAGAAATCCCCGAGCTGGCAGGGCGAGGCTGGGAATTGAGAGTGAGCAAAAAGGGAGTCTGCCTCTTTCCCCCAGGGTGTGCTATCAACTCCATTACCATTTCCAAACAGCTGGGTGTGAGTCTAACTAAGGTTTCCTTCAGTCAGACATTTGCCAGGAGCCGGAGCCCTGACAGGACAGCGAGAGCGATGATCAGACATCATTTCACAGTGAAATCATCACTCGCTGATTTCAGGCAGAAAACTTTAGAAAACTCTAAACTCTAAAGAGGCACTGAAGCGTGCTAGGGCAGCAGCAGTACTTCCCCGACTGACCTTCAGGAACCTGCATATTCTCCAGCCCCGCCCCACCCCACCCCCTCTCAGCTAGCTCCTGTCCACCCCTCCCCCTCCCCCCACATACAGGGAGGAGGCCTTGTGTGTGTGTGTGGGGGGGGGGGGGCGGCAGCGGGAAGATGCAACTCTCTCTTGAGAGAGAGTTCGGGTCTCCCAAACAAATACATAACTAGAAACTTCATTTATTTACTTTATTTCATCGAGCATACCGTGGAAGAGGGAAAAGGAACAGGGAAGCTAGGCCAACTGGTCGAGCTCCTCCTTTCGTTTTGTTTCAAAAAGGAAAGGAAAAGCCAAAGAACCCCCTCTTTTTGGTGAAAGGAACAGAATGGTGAAAGTTGAAACATCGGCTCGCCACTTAATACTTTGGCTTTTAATAAAAGGGACAGCAGATCGACTTCCGAGTTGATTAAGAGAGAGAGAAAGAGAGAGAGAGAGAGAGAGAGAGAGAGAGAGAGAGAGAGAAAAAAAAAAAACCACAAAAAAACGTTTTGT
>NW_028238826.1:0-20000 GCF_021556685.1 Rattus norvegicus
TAAGGCCCTGGGTTCGGTCCCCTTTTTTTTAAAAAAGAAAAAAGAAAAAAAAAAAATCAAGGTGATCAACAGATACCGACGACTGACATGGAAAAAAGTTAATAGATCGCCATAAAAACAGAGTAAGTGCGATGTAAACAATAAAACAGATGGGATGGAGAGATGGCTCAGCGGTTAAGAGCACTGACCGCTCTCCCAGAGGTCCTGAGTTCAAATCCCAGCAACCACATGGTGGCTCACAACCATCTGTAATGAGACCTGATGCCCTCTTCTGGTGTGTCTGAAGACAGCTACAGTGTACTCACATGCGTTAAATAAATAAATTTAAAAAAAAAAGAAAACAATAAAGCAGAAATTAAGACGAGGGACACAGAAGGACAAGGGAGATAAAACAATTAAATGTTAACAGACATAAAGTGGGAACGACGGGGTTGGGGATTTAGCTCTGTGGTAGAGTGCTTGCCTAGCAAATGCAAGGCCCTGGATTCAGTCCCCAGCTCTGAAAAAAGAAAAAAGAAAAAAGAAAAAAAAAGAAAAGCGGGGAACGAGATGAAGGGCAAATATAGACGACTGAAACGAAATGATGGAATAAATTTATAAAATAATAATAAAATACGAGTAAATACGAATAAATGGCAAACTGGACTTTAATAAATGTTTAAATCAAGGTGAATGACAAATACAATTTAGACAAAAAGGTTTTGAAAAATGAAAAGAAATAGAAAGCATATATGAATCAATAACAAGACTGAAGTCACAATGGCCTTGAAGTGACACGGACGACAAACGTGAAAAACATAAATGAAATAATTTCGACAGCCACGGACATTCACATGGTGTGTTGGGAAACACCGCAGTCTTTATTTGGCGAGTAAAAACGCCTCGGGGAACTCTGTACATAGGAGGCTGGGAGCATGAATCACTCTATCTATCTATCTATCTATCTATCTATCTATCTATCTATCTATCTATCTATCTATCTATTTTTTATTTTTCTCTCCCTTACATCTTCCCACCATACCATACGTTTCTCCTTATACAAATCCATAGATTTATATATGTTCTTAATTTCATTTTTTTCCTCTGCCACACAGCCCACCACACAGAACCTCTAGATCTCGGGATCCCCTTCTGCCAGCACCAGTGGCAAGGGCACAGCTCCCCAGAGAATTAACTCGATCCGAACATAAGCGCGACAAGAAATTAAAAGTTAAATCGGAAGTGAAACTGAAAATGAAATTTTGGCCGAAAATAAAATAAAATGAAAGGTATAAGTTTTGTGACAATCAAATCATAAATCCCAATTGGGCAAAAAATAAAATTACAAAGTCAAAATTTTGTCCAGTCCACTGTGCTCCTGTGGAATCCCTCCCTGGAACTTGCTCGGTAGAGTAGTCTAGTCCCAAACTCACAGAGGTCTGCCCTGCCTTTCTCTGAAACCTACAGAGCCAGTCAAAACCTACAATCCTTTGTTGTTTGTTTGGCAGTTTGGCAGTTTGTTTGTTCCTGGACAAAAATGTGGGCTCTCTCTGATTCCTATATGTCTGCATGCCAGAAGAGGGCACCAGAACATAAGAGGACACACCACACAGCTCCTGAGAATCCAGAGGGTTTTTTTTTGTTTTGTTTGTTTTGTTTGTTTTTTCTTCCTCTTTTCTTTTTTTCCGGAGCTGGGGACCTTGCTCTTCCCAGGGCCTTGCGCTTGCTAGGCAAGCGCTCTACCACTGAGCTAAATCCCCAACCCCGAGAATCCAGGTTTTTGACCAAAACAAAAAACAACAACAGGGGCTGGAGAGATGGCTCAGCGGTTAAGAGCACTGACTGCTCTTCCAGACGTCCTGAGTTCAATTGCCAGCAACCACATGGTGGCTCACAACCATCTGTAATGAGATCTGATTGATCTCTTCTGGTGTGTCTGAAGATAACTGCAGCATACTCAGATAAATAAAAAACAAATCTAAAAAAATTAAAAACAACAACAAAAAACACAAAAACAAACAAACAAACAAAACCCCCAAAACTAACAACCTAGAGGGTAGATATCTGCCTGCCCAGGTCTTCTAGTGCTATTTAAGGCTTCCTGTAGATAATAAAGCTTGTGTATCTTTTATCCAGGAACAGAATCATCAAGGCAGGGTAGGAGAGAAGCCCTGTTTGGGATTAAACGTTTCTACAACGTAACAGGAGGAGGCGGAGGGAGAGGGGCTCCTCAGACATAAATCTAAAATAGTACAATGGATCATTTTGAAGGCGTGTGGGTGAGGGTGACTGGAGACAGAGTTTTTCTCTGAGTGAGTGTGGAACTCACTGTCCCTGAGCTCAGCCTGTGATGAGAGAGAGAGAGAGAGAGAGAGAGAGAGAGAGAGAGAGAGAGAGAGAGAGATCGAATTTTCTGTGTCTCTCTGTCTCTGTCTGTCTGTCTCTCTCTCTCTGTGTCTGTCTCTCTCTCTGTCTCCCTGTCTCTGTCTCTCTTCCTCTCTCTGTCTCTCTGTCTCTCTCTGTCTCTGTCTCTCCCCCCTCCCCCATGCGTGTGTTTGTGTGTTCAACCGAGGAGGCAATGGCAGATAAATGTCTGCCCCTCCTCTGTAAGCCAGGCCACTCCATTACTGCCTTTCCTTTTTCTTAGTTTGTTTGGTTTATTCCAAGTTAATTGTATCTGTTTCTTTATTTTCCTCCTCATTTCTTTAGTTGAGTCAGGGGTCTTTGCACAAAAGCCCTGGAAATCAGTACCTGGATCAGGTCTGCAGCCTGCTCACAGAGTTCTACCCACCTTCACCTCTCAAGTGATGCAATCAAAGACATGCAGCACCACACCTGGCTTCTTTTCACATGTACATTTACTTTAGTTCCAATGCTCATTCAGGTCTGAGAGACGGGGGAGGGAAGGAGGGAAGAGAGACAGAGAGTGACAGAGAAACAGTTGACCGAGAGGGAGAATTGTAGGTTAATTATTGTTCCGTCTCCTCAATCACGGTCTACTGGTCGCCATCGTGGCAACCATGCCCCGCAACCCTACCTTCGGTAAGATCAAGCATAATGGCGGCAACCATATAATTCCTGCTTAGTCGCACTGAACACTCCGGTCATCACTACCTGTGGAGAATTGTAAGGGGGCTCCTCTGGTCTAGAGAGTAGTACCCTTGAATGAAATGAGGATCACAGCAAGCATTATTTGTTTTGAGATATAAGATGTGGAAAGAACTATATGTGTGGATTTACAGACAGACAGACAGACAGACAGACAGACAGACAGACAGAGAGGACAGGACAGGACAGGACAGGACAGGACAGGACAGGACAGGAGAAAAAAACAAGAACACAAACAAAAACTCAAAATGGAAGTCCGGTTCCAAATAGTCTCTGTCTGCCCTGTCGCTCTAGTGTTGGTGGTCCAGGTTATAAAAGCTTATACATGGGTGGGTGCGGGAAGTGCTGCTGGGTGTTCAGTTCAGGTCCAAGATTATTGCGGGTAACTAGACAACAAAGAAAGCAGTTAGACTGACTCCTACAGTGTTCGGTTTCTGAGTGTGTTATCACACAGAAGAGCCTAACAGAATATGTAATGAATTCTGGCAGCAACAGCAGAAACAACCAATGAGAAAGTGTCCTTATAATACTAGCAACTGCAACAAAATGGCAGACTAGCCAGCTAACAGTTCCCTAGCCATTAACTCATCTGACATAGGCCTTCTTCACGTTGCATCTAGATAGGTCTTCCTGTCTTCCTCTCCAGTGTGTGTGTGTGTGTGTGTGTGTGTGTGTGTGTGTGTGTGTGTGTGTGTGTGTAAAGAGAGAGAGAAGGAGGGGGGGAGAGAGAGAGAGAGCTTTAGAGAGAGAGAGCTTTAGAGAGAGAGAGAGCTTTAAAATCAGCACTCAAGCCTTTTCTCTTCCTATCCCTATCCCAACCCCCCCCCCCCAAACCAGCAGCAAAGCCACCAGCACTCGAGAGACAGAGGAAGATGAAATCTCTAGTCTGAGAAACAAGAGGAGGTAGATAAACATACCCCCCCCCTCTCTCCTTCATAATTTGTTAAAGTGTTCCCTTTGTGTTGTGTGGACTCTACTGTATTAAGCAAGTTTCACATCGTACTATCTCCAAAGAGGAGTCAACAGTCTCTTGGCGTGCAGGCAGTTGTTGCCTGCTTTAAATATTTTTTGGTGTGTTTGTTTGTTTGTTTGTTTGTTTGTTTGTTTGTTTGTTTCAAAACCGAGGGCCTGCCTGCGTTCAACAGATCCAAACCCAGTTCTCAGAGGGGAAAATGGAGTCAAGTCCGAAGTCACTGGCATTTAGGTCATCGGCCATTGACAGTCATAGGAGATGGGAATATCGTCCTTTCTCCAATGGAGACTCACCTGGGTATGCATCAACCACATCTAAGGGCAGGCCTGGGTTAGTACGGGGTGGTGGATGGGGAGGAAGGATCTGGAAAGAGCTTTGCGATGGGAAACTATGATCAGAATGTTGCACAGAAAACAAAATTTGTACTTAAAAAAAAAAAAGGCTCCCGATATCTATCCAAAAATGAAAGGAAATAAAAACCGACATCAGAACTTTACTAACTGCAAATGCTCCATCTCCCTGTATCCAACCACTCCACTCCCAGATAGGTAGATGATAGTTTGCACTTCTGTCCCAGTTGGGCTGTCGAGGTTAAGGGAAGGGGAACCACCTCTGTGGTTATGTGATCCACACACGAAATAAAATAAAAGGAGCGGATAAACGTGCCTGGCATTTTAAGATGCTCAATTTCTTTGCAAGCTTCATTTTGTTTCATTCTTTTAAAGGTTTACTTATTTATTTTCACTTACATTGAGTACACTAAAGCCCTTTTCACATACACAGGGCAGTAGAGTGCATGGGATATCCCTTTGCAGAGGGTTGTGAGCCACCATGTGGTTTCTGTGGAATCGAACTCAGGACCTCTGGAAGAGCAGAGCGGTGAGTGCTCTTAACCTCGGAGCCATCTCTCCAGCCCTTGACAAGCTTTATTTAACTAAACATTAAACATGAATCAGAAACGCCAAACCCTGTACATATATGGTCCAGATTCACCCTTACTTAGAAATCCCCGAGCTGGCAGGGCGAGGCTGGGAATTGAGAGTGAGCAAAAAGGGAGTCTGCCTCTTTCCCCCAGGGTGTGCTATCAACTCCATTACCATTTCCAAACAGCTGGGTGTGAGTCTAACTAAGGTTTCCTTCAGTCAGACATTTGCCAGGAGCCGGAGCCCTGACAGGACAGCGAGAGCGATGATCAGACATCATTTCACAGTGAAATCATCACTCGCTGATTTCAGGCAGAAAACTTTAGAAAACTCTAAACTCTAAAGAGGCACTGAAGCGTGCTAGGGCAGCAGCAGTACTTCCCCGACTGACCTTCAGGAACCTGCATATTCTCCAGCCCCGCCCCACCCCACCCCCTCTCAGCTAGCTCCTGTCCACCCCTCCCCCTCCCCCCACATACAGGGAGGAGGCCTTGTGTGTGTGTGGGGGGGGGGGGGGCGGCAGCGGGAAGATGCAACTCTCTCTTGAGAGAGAGTTCGGGTCTCCCAAACAAATACATAACTAGAAACTTCATTTATTTACTTTATTTCATCGAGCATACCGTGGAAGAGGGAAAAGGAACAGGGAAGCTAGGCCAACTGGTCGAGCTCCTCCTTTCGTTTTGTTTCAAAAAGGAAAGGAAAAGCCAAAGAACCCCCTCTTTTTGGTGAAAGGAACAGAATGGTGAAAGTTGAAACATCGGCTCGCCACTTAATACTTTGGCTTTTAATAAAAGGGACAGCAGATCGACTTCCGAGTTGATTAAGAGAGAGAGAAAGAGAGAGAGAGAGAGAGAGAGAGAGAGAGAGAGAGAGAGAGAGAGAGAGAATAAAAACCACAAAAAAACGTTTTGTCGACCAGCCTCCTTTTAAACCTCTGTTACACAGGAAGACTGGTCAACCTCATTCCCCCCTCCCCCCACTCACACACACACCCCTCCCCCTCCACGGAGAGGTTTAATGAGAGAAGAAAGGTAGAAGAAGAGAGTAAAGGCCAGTCATGAGCACGTGGAGAGAATTTGGGAGGGGAATGGGGAGAGAAGGGACAAAGGGGAAGAGGGGAAGAGAGGAAGAGCAAAAGAGCAAAGAGAGGAGCAAAGAGAGCCAACCTCATATTTTATTTTATTTTTTTTAAAGATTTATTTATTTTATTTATGCGTAAGAGTACACTGTAGCTATTTTCAGACACACCAGAAGAGAGCATCAGATCCCATTACAGATGGTTGTCAGCCACCTTGTGGTTGCTGGTAATTGAACTCAGGACCTCTGGGAGAAATTTGTGTGTGTGTGTGTGTGTGTGTGTGTGTGTGTGTGTGTGTGTGTGTGTGCCCGTTAGTTTAAAAATCTGCTGTAGACCTCCCTTTTAATATCTGTTTAACAAATATTTTTACCATATTTAAATTTTATTTATTTTATTTTACTTAAAAATAATAATGAATAAAGAGTCAATGTGAATAAACAATAAAACAAAAATCAAGGTGATCGGGGTTGGGGATTTAGCTCAGTGGTAGAGCGCTTGCCTAGCAAGAGTAAGGCCCTGGGTTCGGTCCCCAGCTCCGAAAAAAAGAAAAAAGAAAAAAAAAAAATCAAGGTGATCAACAGATACCGACGACTGACATGGAAAAAAGTTAATAGATCGCCATAAAAACAGAGTAAGTGCGATGTAAACAATAAAACAGATGGGATGGAGAGATGGCTCAGCGGTTAAGAGCACTGACCGCTCTCCCAGAGGTCCTGAGTTCAAATCCCAGCAACCACATGGTGGCTCACAACCATCTGTAATGAGACCTGATGCCCTCTTCTGGTGTGTCTGAAGACAGCTACAGTGTACTCACATGCGTTAAATAAATAAATTTAAAAAAAAAAGAAAACAATAAAGCAGAAATTAAGACGAGGGACACAGAAGGACAAGGGAGATAAAACAATTAAATGTTAACAGACATAAAGTGGGAACGACGGGGTTGGGGATTTAGCTCTGTGGTAGAGTGCTTGCCTAGCAAATGCAAGGCCCTGGATTCAGTCCCCAGCTCTGAAAAAAGAAAAAAGAAAAAAGAAAAAAAAAGAAAAGCGGGAACGAGATGAAGGGCAAATATAGACGACTGAAACGAAATGATGGAATAAATTTATAAAATAATAATAAAATACGAGTAAATACGAATAAATGGCAAACTGGACTTTAATAAATGTTTAAATCAAGGTGAATGACAAATACAATTTAGACAAAAAGGTTTTGAAAAATGAAAAGAAATAGAAAGCATATATGAATCAATAACAAGACTGAAGTCACAATGGCCTTGAAGTGACACGGACGACAAACGTGAAAAACATAAATGAAATAATTTCGACAGCCACGGACATTCACATGGTGTGTTGGGAAACACCGCAGTCTTTATTTGGCGAGTAAAAACGCCTCGGGGAACTCTGTACATAGGAGGCTGGGAGCATGAATCACTCTATCTATCTATCTATCTATCTATCTATCTATCTATCTATCTATCTATCTATTTTTTATTTTTCTCTCCCTTACATCTTCCCACCATACCATACGTTTCTCCTTATACAAATCCATAGATTTATATATGTTCTTAATTTCATTTTTTTCCTCTGCCACACAGCCCACCACACAGAACCTCTAGATCTCGGGATCCCCTTCTGCCAGCACCAGTGGCAAGGGCACAGCTCCCCAGAGAATTAACTCGATCCGAACATAAGCGCGACAAGAAATTAAAAGTTAAATCGGAAGTGAAACTGAAAATGAAATTTTGGCCGAAAATAAAATAAAATGAAAGGTATAAGTTTTGTGACAATCAAATCATAAATCCCAATTGGGCAAAAAATAAAATTACAAAGTCAAAATTTTGTCCAGTCCACTGTGCTCCTGTGGAATCCCTCCCTGGAACTTGCTCGGTAGAGTAGTCTAGTCCCAAACTCACAGAGGTCTGCCCTGCCTTTCTCTGAAACCTACAGAGCCAGTCAAAACCTACAATCCTTTGTTGTTTGTTTGGCAGTTTGGCAGTTTGTTTGTTCCTGGACAAAAATGTGGGCTCTCTCTGATTCCTATATGTCTGCATGCCAGAAGAGGGCACCAGAACATAAGAGGACACACCACACAGCTCCTGAGAATCCAGAGGGTTTTTTTTTGTTTTGTTTGTTTTGTTTGTTTTTTCTTCCTCTTTTCTTTTTTTCCGGAGCTGGGGACCTTGCTCTTCCCAGGGCCTTGCGCTTGCTAGGCAAGCGCTCTACCACTGAGCTAAATCCCCAACCCCGAGAATCCAGGTTTTTGACCAAAACAAAAAACAACAACAGGGGCTGGAGAGATGGCTCAGCGGTTAAGAGCACTGACTGCTCTTCCAGACGTCCTGAGTTCAATTGCCAGCAACCACATGGTGGCTCACAACCATCTGTAATGAGATCTGATTGATCTCTTCTGGTGTGTCTGAAGATAACTGCAGCATACTCAGATAAATAAAAAACAAATCTAAAAAAATTAAAAACAACAACAAAAAACACAAAAACAAACAAACAAACAAAACCCCCAAAACTAACAACCTAGAGGGTAGATATCTGCCTGCCCAGGTCTTCTAGTGCTATTTAAGGCTTCCTGTAGATAATAAAGCTTGTGTATCTTTTATCCAGGAACAGAATCATCAAGGCAGGGTAGGAGAGAAGCCCTGTTTGGGATTAAACGTTTCTACAACGTAACAGGAGGAGGCGGAGGGAGAGGGGCTCCTCAGACATAAATCTAAAATAGTACAATGGATCATTTTGAAGGCGTGTGGGTGAGGGTGACTGGAGACAGAGTTTTTCTCTGAGTGAGTGTGGAACTCACTGTCCCTGAGCTCAGCCTGTGATGAGAGAGAGAGAGAGAGAGAGAGAGAGAGAGAGAGAGAGAGAGAGATCGAATTTTCTGTGTCTCTCTGTCTCTGTCTGTCTGTCTCTCTCTCTCTGTGTCTGTCTCTCTCTCTGTCTCCCTGTCTCTGTCTCTCTTCCTCTCTCTGTCTCTCTGTCTCTCTCTGTCTCTGTCTCTCCCCCCTCCCCCATGCGTGTGTTTGTGTGTTCAACCGAGGAGGCAATGGCAGATAAATGTCTGCCCCTCCTCTGTAAGCCAGGCCACTCCATTACTGCCTTTCCTTTTTCTTAGTTTGTTTGGTTTATTCCAAGTTAATTGTATCTGTTTCTTTATTTTCCTCCTCATTTCTTTAGTTGAGTCAGGGGTCTTTGCACAAAAGCCCTGGAAATCAGTACCTGGATCAGGTCTGCAGCCTGCTCACAGAGTTCTACCCACCTTCACCTCTCAAGTGATGCAATCAAAGACATGCAGCACCACACCTGGCTTCTTTTCACATGTACATTTACTTTAGTTCCAATGCTCATTCAGGTCTGAGAGACGGGGGAGGGAAGGAGGGAAGAGAGACAGAGAGTGACAGAGAAACAGTTGACCGAGAGGGAGAATTGTAGGTTAATTATTGTTCCGTCTCCTCAATCACGGTCTACTGGTCGCCATCGTGGCAACCATGCCCCGCAACCCTACCTTCGGTAAGATCAAGCATAATGGCGGCAACCATATAATTCCTGCTTAGTCGCACTGAACACTCCGGTCATCACTACCTGTGGAGAATTGTAAGGGGGCTCCTCTGGTCTAGAGAGTAGTACCCTTGAATGAAATGAGGATCACAGCAAGCATTATTTGTTTTGAGATATAAGATGTGGAAAGAACTATATGTGTGGATTTACAGACAGACAGACAGACAGACAGACAGACAGACAGACAGAGAGGACAGGACAGGACAGGACAGGACAGGACAGGACAGGACAGGAGAAAAAAACAAGAACACAAACAAAAACTCAAAATGGAAGTCCGGTTCCAAATAGTCTCTGTCTGCCCTGTCGCTCTAGTGTTGGTGGTCCAGGTTATAAAAGCTTATACATGGGTGGGTGCGGGAAGTGCTGCTGGGTGTTCAGTTCAGGTCCAAGATTATTGCGGGTAACTAGACAACAAAGAAAGCAGTTAGACTGACTCCTACAGTGTTCGGTTTCTGAGTGTGTTATCACACAGAAGAGCCTAACAGAATATGTAATGAATTCTGGCAGCAACAGCAGAAACAACCAATGAGAAAGTGTCCTTATAATACTAGCAACTGCAACAAAATGGCAGACTAGCCAGCTAACAGTTCCCTAGCCATTAACTCATCTGACATAGGCCTTCTTCACGTTGCATCTAGATAGGTCTTCCTGTCTTCCTCTCCAGTGTGTGTGTGTGTGTGTGTGTGTGTGTGTGTGTGTGTGTGTGTGTGTGTGTGTGTGTAAAGAGAGAGAGAAGGAGGGGGGGAGAGAGAGAGAGAGCTTTAGAGAGAGAGAGCTTTAGAGAGAGAGAGAGCTTTAAAATCAGCACTCAAGCCTTTTCTCTTCCTATCCCTATCCCAACCCCCCCCCCCCAAACCAGCAGCAAAGCCACCAGCACTCGAGAGACAGAGGAAGATGAAATCTCTAGTCTGAGAAACAAGAGGAGGTAGATAAACATACCCCCCCCCTCTCTCCTTCATAATTTGTTAAAGTGTTCCCTTTGTGTTGTGTGGACTCTACTGTATTAAGCAAGTTTCACATCGTACTATCTCCAAAGAGGAGTCAACAGTCTCTTGGCGTGCAGGCAGTTGTTGCCTGCTTTAAATATTTTTTGGTGTGTTTGTTTGTTTGTTTGTTTGTTTGTTTGTTTGTTTGTTTGTTTCAAAACCGAGGGCCTGCCTGCGTTCAACAGATCCAAACCCAGTTCTCAGAGGGGAAAATGGAGTCAAGTCCGAAGTCACTGGCATTTAGGTCATCGGCCATTGACAGTCATAGGAGATGGGAATATCGTCCTTTCTCCAATGGAGACTCACCTGGGTATGCATCAACCACATCTAAGGGCAGGCCTGGGTTAGTACGGGGTGGTGGATGGGGAGGAAGGATCTGGAAAGAGCTTTGCGATGGGAAACTATGATCAGAATGTTGCACAGAAAACAAAATTTGTACTTAAAAAAAAAAAAGGCTCCCGATATCTATCCAAAAATGAAAGGAAATAAAAACCGACATCAGAACTTTACTAACTGCAAATGCTCCATCTCCCTGTATCCAACCACTCCACTCCCAGATAGGTAGATGATAGTTTGCACTTCTGTCCCAGTTGGGCTGTCGAGGTTAAGGGAAGGGGAACCACCTCTGTGGTTATGTGATCCACACACGAAATAAAATAAAAGGAGCGGATAAACGTGCCTGGCATTTTAAGATGCTCAATTTCTTTGCAAGCTTCATTTTGTTTCATTCTTTTAAAGGTTTACTTATTTATTTTCACTTACATTGAGTACACTAAAGCCCTTTTCACATACACAGGGCAGTAGAGTGCATGGGATATCCCTTTGCAGAGGGTTGTGAGCCACCATGTGGTTTCTGTGGAATCGAACTCAGGACCTCTGGAAGAGCAGAGCGGTGAGTGCTCTTAACCTCGGAGCCATCTCTCCAGCCCTTGACAAGCTTTATTTAACTAAACATTAAACATGAATCAGAAACGCCAAACCCTGTACATATATGGTCCAGATTCACCCTTACTTAGAAATCCCCGAGCTGGCAGGGCGAGGCTGGGAATTGAGAGTGAGCAAAAAGGGAGTCTGCCTCTTTCCCCCAGGGTGTGCTATCAACTCCATTACCATTTCCAAACAGCTGGGTGTGAGTCTAACTAAGGTTTCCTTCAGTCAGACATTTGCCAGGAGCCGGAGCCCTGACAGGACAGCGAGAGCGATGATCAGACATCATTTCACAGTGAAATCATCACTCGCTGATTTCAGGCAGAAAACTTTAGAAAACTCTAAACTCTAAAGAGGCACTGAAGCGTGCTAGGGCAGCAGCAGTACTTCCCCGACTGACCTTCAGGAACCTGCATATTCTCCAGCCCCGCCCCACCCCACCCCCTCTCAGCTAGCTCCTGTCCACCCCTCCCCCTCCCCCCACATACAGGGAGGAGGCCTTGTGTGGGGGGGGGCGGCGGGGAGATGCAACTCTCTCGTTTTTTTTTCCTTTTCTTTTTTTCTTTTCTTTCTTTCTTTCTTTCTTTCTTTCTTTCTTTCTTTTTTTTTTTTCTTTTTTTTTTTTTTTCTTTTTCCGTAGCTGGGGACCGAACCCAGGGCCTTGCGCTTGCTAGGCAAGCGCTCTACCACTGAGCTAAATCCCCAACACCCGCAACTCTCTCTTGAGAGATAGTTCGGGTCTCCCAAACAAATACATAACTAGAAACTTCATTTGTTTACTTTATTTCATCGAGCATACCATGGAAGAGGGAAAAGGAACAGGGAAGCTAGGCCAACTGGTCGAGCTCCTCCTTTCGTTTTGTTTCAAAAAGGAAAGGAAAAGCCAAAGAACCCCCTCTTTTTGGTGAAAGGAACAGAATGGTGAAAGTTGAAACATCGGCTCGCCACTTAATACTTTGGCTTTTAATAAAAGGGACAACAGATCTCCCTCCTATTTGGTTAAAAAAAAAAAAAAGGAATTAAAACACCACAAAAACGTGCTGTCAGCCAGATTCCCTTTAAACCTCCGTTATACAGGAAGACGGGTTTTTTTTAAGCATCATTTTAAATATATAAATATGTATTTGTGTGTGTGTGTGTGTGTGTGTGTGTGTGTGTGTGTGTCCGTCCGTCCGTCCGTCAGTCAGTCAGTCAGTCAGTCAGTCAGTCAGTCAGTCAGTCAGTGTCTTCTGTATGGAGAGGATGTGCTGACTCTGAAGCTATGATCTAGACACTTTCTAGATCACAGTTAAAAAGTTTTTAATAACTGTGTGAAGGAGACAGGTAGGGGTGTGTGTGTGTGTGTGTGTGTGTGTGTGTGTGTGTGTGTGTATGCATGCATGCATGTGGGGGGGAGGGGAGGCTTTGATATCAGCACTCAAGCTTTTTTACTTCCTATCCCAATCTCCCCAAACTACCATCAAAGCAGCACTAGGGAGGCAGAGAAAGGTGAATCTGAGAGTTTCAGTCCTTCCCGCCCTACAGACGAATACAGAGAAACCCAGTCTGAGAAACTAGGGGAGGGGGGAGGGGGAGAGAAAGAGAGAGAGAGAGAGAGAGAGAGAGAGAGAGAGAGAGAGAGAGAGAGATCAAATTCTCTTGTGTCTGTCTCTGTTTTTCTCTATTCTCTCTCTCTCTCTCTCTCTCTCTCTCTCTCTCGTTGTGTGTGT
The DNA here is from genome assembly GCF_021556685.1 of Rattus norvegicus. NCBI lineage: Eukaryota > Metazoa > Chordata > Mammalia > Rodentia > Muridae > Rattus > Rattus norvegicus. Next base: position 13,247 of record NW_028238826.1, read on the forward strand.
GTGTGTGTGTGTGTGTGTGTTTGTTTGTTTGTTTCAAAACCCAGAGCCTGTCTGTAACAGATCTAAACACAGTTCTTGAAGGGGAAAATGGAAACAATTCCATAGTCTCTGGCAATGAAGTCATCTCCCATTGAAAACCACAGGAGAGGGGAATATTGTCCTCAACTAGGCATATATCAACCAGTATTTCACAGGCAGACCTTCAGGGAGGTGCAGATTCACCAGCCCTACCCTCCCTCCCATCCCCCCAGCATCCCTGCTCATCTCCTGTCCACCATTTGTTGATTCATTGTTGCTGTTGCTGTTGCTGCTGCTGTTGTTGTTGTTGTTGTTGTTGTTGTTGTTGTTGTTGTTGTTGTTGTTGTTCCTGGTGTGAAGAACACTGTGAGGTAGCCTTCCTCTAATAAACCCTCTGGTCTTTAGGGATCCTTCACCCACTCACTCTCTGCCAGACTGAGTTCACAGCAGAAAACGCGTTTTTGAGAGAAACATGTTCCTGGTCCTGTGTGCCCATATTGAGGGAGGCATGAGAAAGGGATAACAAGGAAGGGAGACCCGGCAGTGGTAGGGGGCTGGGATGGGGTCGGGGGTGGGTGTCCTAGCTTGCTAATCCAACTGACCCACTTGCTGTGTAAATAAATATTTTGCATTCTGTGTCCCTTGTTTGATTTCTCACTAAATTCCAGATTGTCAATCTCCCTGTGTCGATTGCACAAGAACCCAAATGGGGATGCTGGGTGGTGAGCTGATTCCTCCCTAGAACACCTGTGCACTCTCTCATAGTCTCTAAGCTCCTTGCTGGACTCTTTTGGGCTTGGACCTGGCTGTCTGTAAGCCAGGAAGGAAGGAAGGAAGGGAGGGAGGGAGGGAGGGAGGGAGGGAGGGAGGGAACAGGCCTCAGTTGAGAATCCCAATTTTCTAGTTCACTGCATCTGATGGCTGGCTGACCCTTCCAGGTGAATTGTATTTTTTTTTTTCCTTTTCACTCCTTTATTTGAGTCAGGGGTGTCTGCACATAGACCTGGAAATCAGTACCTAGATCAGGCCTGCCTGCCTGCCTGCCTGCCTGCCTGCCTGCCTGCCTGCCTGCCTGCCTTCCTCTATCTCACAGAGACACAGTTCTAAACACCTCTGCCTCTTGAATGATGGAAATAAAGACATGCACGAACACCTGGCTTCCTTTCATTGTACATTTAGCCTAATTTCAGTTTTATTCATGTCTGGGAGGGAGACTTGCTTGTGTGCTGTAGTTCAATTCCTTTCACTGTGTGGTTTCCCCACCACCTTGGCCACCATGCCACGTGGAAGAGAAGAAGAGATGAACCATATTGTTGGCACCCATATAACAAACACTTGGTTGCTTCCTCTGAGCCCTCTGAGTATCCTTACATCTCTGTATTTTAAAGTGGTTTTGTTTTGTTTTTTATTGCTGTCAAACTCTCTCTCTCTCTCTCTCTCTCTCTCTCTCTCTCTCTCTATCTATCTATCTATCTATATGTGTGTGTGTGTGTGTGTGTGTGTGTGTGTGTGTGTGTGTGTGTGTGTATTTTTTTTCTTCCCCCAGAGCTGAGGACTGAACCCAGGTCCTTGAGCTTGCTAGGCAAGGACTCTACCACTGAGCTAAAACCCCAACCCCTATCTCTGTGTTTTAAAAAGTAGACTCTGGAGCAATACCGGGCAGGTCTCCAAGGCGGGTCCTTCGCTTTATTTTATTCTTTTTGTTTTTAATTGTTAAAGATTTGTTTGTTTGTTTGTTTGTTTTATGTCTATTCGAGTACCCTGTAGGTGTCTTCAGACACCCCAGAAGAGGGCATGATTGACAATTACAGATGGTTGCAAGCCGCCATGTGTTGGCTGGGTATTGAACTCAGGACCGCTGTAAGAGCAATCAGTGCTCTTAACGACGGTGCCATCTCTCCATCCACCTACTTTATTTTATTCTCTATGCTCTCTTGTGCGAGTCAAGGTCAAGCAGGCAAGAAACACCCAAACAGATTGGTCCATCACCACTTTCTGAATTCTTTTTGTTGTTGATGTCAGGGATGTAAAGCAAGTTTACCCATGAAGAATTGTAAGGGAGTCCTTCTGATTTAGAGAATAGCAGCCTTGAAATGAAATGAGAATCACAACAAGCATTTGTCTTATTGTTTTTGTTTTTTTCTTCCTTTTTCTTCGGAGCTGAGGACCGAACCCGGGGCCTTGTGCTTCCTAGGCAAGCGGTCTACCACTGAGCTAAATCCCCAACCCCTACATTTGTCTTAAAGTCTGAAAAACACAAAACAAAACAAAACAAAACAAAACAAAACAACAACAACAACAACAACAACAACAACAACAACCAAGAACAAACCATGAGACCGCAGAAATCCTCAGGCGGAGGAGTAAGGAGCTAGTTTTTATTGGTTAGGGTATTATTTGGTCGGGTGGGGGTAGGGGTGGGGGTGGGGGTGGGGGTGGGGGTGTTGTCCTTCCTACACCTCTCTTGCATGAATGAGCTGAACATTACTTAAGCTTGTGTCCAAAACTGTCCATTTTTTAGATTGATCCCAGGAGGGAGGGAGCGAGCCGGGGATACAGCACACCCTCTCTGGCCTCAGAGGTCCAGGCTCCCGCTGGCAGGGCCCGAAGGGACTCCTGGGGGGAAAAAAAAATAAAGTCTCCGAGGCACCACCTAGCCGGTTTTATTCTTGAAGAAAAGCAAACATACATAATGGAATAAGGGAAAGAAAAAACCCTGTTTTCTATATACACAAGCAGTCGTAATTTGTTATAGTGTCCCCTTTGCGTAGTTTGGATTCGATGACTTTATTTTATCAAGCAAGTTTTAAACAGCGGTAACTCCAAAGAGGAGTCAACAGCCCCTTTAAGTGCAGTCAGTCATTGACCCTTTGGTCTGTCTGTCTGTCTGTCTGTCTGTCTGTTTCAAAACGAGGGAGGGCCTGCCTGCCTGCCTGCCTGCCTGCCTGCCTGCCTGCCTGCCTGCCTGCGTGCCTGCATCAGATCTAAATACAGTTCTCAGAGGGGAAGACAGAGACAAGTCAGAAGTCACTAGCACTCAATGGACGACCACCAACCTAAGGGCAGGCCTAGGGTAGAATTTGATGGACGGACGGACGGACAGACGGACGGACGGACGGATGGACAGATGGACAGAAAGGATCTAGGAGGAGCTTTGGGAAAGATGAAAAGCCTCCATTTCCCCCCAAAAGAACGAGCCCCAACAGCTGGGCTCTTCGAGATGAGTTATAAGGGGAACCACACATACAGTTTTGTATCACACATACAGTTTGTCATCATCCGTCAATACCAGGTAGACTTTTCAACGTATGTAGGTAGCTGTTGTCAGGTCAGTCCTTTACTAAGCCTCATGTAAGCTCTGCAGGGTAAGCCTCAGGAATTCATCTGTGCGTCCCGCAGGGTATGCTTTCTTGCTTTGTTAAAGGCTAGACTTTGGTTGCTGTCTGTCTGTCTGTCTGTCTGTCTGTCTGTCTGTCTGAATGAATGAATGAATGAATGAGCGAGGGAATGAACGAATGAGGAGGGGATGCACATGCCTATGGTTTTAAGATGCTTAATTTCTTTACAAGGTTTATTTATTTAAACATTAAACATTGGGGTTGGGGATTTAGCTCAGTGGTAGAGCGCTTGCCTAGGAAGCACAAGGCCCTGGGTTCGGTCCCCAGCTCCGAAAATAAAATAAAATAAAATAAAATAAACATTAAACATTAATCGGAAATAATGGAGTCAGCAGTTAAGAGTTCTGACTGTGTTCTTCCAGAGGTCCTGAGTTCTATTCCCATGGTGGCTCACAACCCTCTGTTATGGGATCGATCTGCTGTGTGTCCGAAGACAGCTGCAGTGTGCTGTTTGTAGGGTAAAGAAAAAAATACTAAAGAAGAAAAAAAAAAAAAGAGAGAGAAAAAGTTAGAAGCACCAAGTCAAGTCATGTAAATATTGCCCACATTCGGATTTAGACATGCCTGAGCTGTCAGGGCGAGGCTGGGTGAGAGCGAATCAGTGAACGATCGGACTCTTCCTCTCTCTGTGAGGGTGTGTCATGAACTCTATTACCATTTCCAAAGAGTTAGGTATGCTGGAGCGAAGTGGACCGGAAAGCCAAGGGAGGAGAGGTATGCCTACACGAGTCCACCCAACCCCCCCGCCCCCCCCCCAGGGAGACATCCTCGAGTGGTGGGGGGAGGGGCGAAGGTGTGGAGGGATAATTTCCAACAAATAAATCCCAACAAATAAATTACTAGAGACTTGATTCATTGATTTACTTTAAATTTATTGAGTGTATCGGGAAAGAGGGAAAATGGGTCAAGGAGGGAGGGAGGGAGGGAGGGAGGGAGGGAGGGAGGGAGGGAGGGAGGGAGGGAGGGAGAGAGGGATATCTTTTCCTCCAAATCGGCTGGTATGTAGTCTCAGTGCGTCAGAAAAAAGACTGCTTCTGGCCTCCTTTCTGATTACCCCAAGGCAGTCTGGTCACCGTGCTGTAATAGAAAGGGAAACCACAGTCAAGTCATGGGAGCGAGCGAGCAAGCAAGCAAGCAAAAATCATAAACAAAAGCAAAAACACGTCTGTTAAGTTGAGCAGAGCAGAGCAGAGCAGAGCAGAGTAGGGCAAAGCAATACAAGGTCACATTCCACAAAGGCTGATATAGTCTGCCATCTTGGTCTACAGAGTGAAAAGTAGAAGGAGAAAATGAATATCGCTTTGTGTGTCACAAAGTTTTTAAGTTGTAAGGAACATTGCAGGGCTAAACCTTCAAATCCTCAAACCACCCAACCCAAGCTTTCCTCCTCCTCATCCTCCTCCTCCTCCTCCTCCTCCTCACCCCCCATTGCCCCCCCCCCGTGTGGTGTGTGTGTGTGTGTGTGTGTGTGTGTGTGTGTGTGTGTGTGTGTTTGCGCACGAGCTCGAGCTCGGGCACGCATTTCTTTCACTGCACAACCATCATTGGAGGACGTTTAAATAAACACGAATGAATCAGACAGGCAGACAGACAGGGGCCCATAATGGATCCCTACAACTCGGTGGTGGTGGTGGTGGTGGTGGTGGTGGTGGTGGTGGTGGTGGTGGTGGTGGTGGTGGTGGTGGTACACACCGATTTGTTGACCTCTTTCTTTTAAAGAAAGGACAAGAAACAAAGAGAAATAAAAATGAAGGAATATAGACCTAGCCAAATATTATTTTATTCCCTCCTTCATGGAGCGACAAGAAGATTTATTCATCAACCTTCGTCTAGAATAAGAAAGTAATTGCAAATGAAATCGAGCCATCTTACTGTAATAAGATGTTATCGAGAGAAAGGGGAATTGGATACTGGATCCATTGCTGCCCCCCCCCCACACACAAATTGGAAAGAAAAGCAACTCCCCAGATCGCTCAACTAACGAGGCTTATTTAAAACTGGAAAAAGAGGGCTGGAGAGATGTCTCAGCGGTTAAGAGCCCTGGCCGCTCCTCCAGAGGTCCTGAGTTTTCAATCCCCAGCAAGCACATGGTGGCTCCCAACCATCGGTAATGGGATGAGGCCTTCTTCTGGTGTGTCTGAAGATAGTTACAGTGTACTCATAGTCACAAAATAAATAATTCTGGAAAAGAAGAGGAAATAACTTTTAAAAAAAAGAAAGGAGGCTGACTGGTCGACCTTCCTTCCCTCCCTCCCTCCCTCCCTTCCTTCCCTCCTCCCTCCCTCCCTCCCTCAGGTTCGTACCTAGGAACTCATGCACACACAGCCACACCCCCCCCCACACACACATATATTTAATATTCAATATTTATAAAAAATACGACTGGAGAGATGGTGAGAACAATGGAAAGCAGAGAACTATTCAGCTGACCAATTGATACCTTCAGTTTGCTTATAATGGAAGGGACAACTGGCCGACCCTCCCCTGTCACACACACACACACAGAGAGAGAGAGAGAGAGAGAGAGAGAGAGAGAGAGAGAGAGAGAGAGAGAGAGAGATTGAATGTAAACCAAAGGGGGGGGGGGGCGGAAACATAGTACTGGGGTTGGGGATTTAGCTCAGTTGGTCAGTGGTAGAGTGCTTGCCTAGCTAGCAAGCGCAAGGCCCTGGGTTCGGTCCCCCAGCTCCGAAAAAAAAGAGAAAGAAACAAAAACAAAAAAATCATAGTACTGCAAGTACCAGTCACTGCTTTGTATGTAAGGCATAGGACAACTAGTCGACCTCGTTTTCCAACTGGTCGATATATAATATATTTTATATATTATATATTATATATTATAGATATATCATTAATAAATTGAAAAAAAAGAGCCAGAAGTCAATACCAGGTGGATCGAGTAAACTACACGTCGCCATATGTTAGGGACATCTGGTCGACCTAGGACAATTGGAGAGGGATCATCAAAGGCAAAGTGCCGTCGGGACTACTGGTCGACCTCCGAGAATCTCAGAAGAAAGAAAGATATACATGGATACAGATAGATAGATAGATAGATAGATAGATAGATAGATAGATAGATAGATAGATAGATAGATTTTATTAAAAAAAAAAAGTCCAAAGCCTTGCGAGGGCGCTCGTCGCCGGATACTTCAGACATCTGGTCGACCTCCCTCAAGAGGAAAAAAAAAAAAAAAGACAGAGTCCCGGCAGGGAGTACTGGTCGACCTCTGAGAAGCTCAGAGGAAAGAGTTTATGTGTGTGTGTGTGTGTGTGTGTGTGTGTGTGTGTGTGTGTGTGTGTGTGTGTGTGTGTGTGTGTGTATATATATATATATG
>NW_028238826.1:30000-39775 GCF_021556685.1 Rattus norvegicus
CGAGACGCCGCGAGGACGACACGCTCCCAACACGAGGCCCACGCCGCGGACCATACCGGGCGCGGCCGCGCCGGCGGATGCGGCCGGGGCTCACGGGCGGGCGGGGGCCGCAGCGGGCCCACCCCCAAAGCACACGGGCAAGCGAGGCGCAACGCCGGGGAGACGGGGAAACCACCCCCGACCCCCTCGGGCGGGGTCGGAGGACCGTGAACCGGCGGGAGGGAGACCACGCCAACGGGGAGCGGCGGGAGACCGGACGGCGGCCGACCCCCGGCGAGAAGCGGAGGATGAGGACGGGCCCAACGCCTGACACGCGGCGGCGACGCCCTCGCGCGGACAGGTGGAGGAGGAGGGGAGGAGGTCGACGAGCGACTTTGACCCCGCGAGGGGGGAGAGAGGGGGGCCGAGCCCGCGTCGGAAGGGAGGCCGGGCCTCGGGGCAGCGAGGGGGAGAGACACCGACCGGAGCCCCCACCGCCACACCGGGACGCGCACACGGGTTCGACTCAACGCCCAGGCGCCCACCTTGGCACCCCGGCAGCTTTCCCCCGACGCACGCCTTCCCAGAGGACGGCGGGGCCGGACGGGCCCCCGCGCAGACGCACCCTCAGCCAACAGGCCCCACGGACCGGCGTGGGCGACAGCCACTAAAGCCTCTTTCTCCTCTACGCCTCGCGGGGCGTCTTTCCCCCCGCACACGCCTCCAAGAGACCAGGCGAGACGCGCCGCCGCGGCCGCGGCGGCCGGGACGCCCTTCAAACCGCAACTTCCTCCCGCCCGCCGGGCGGCCCTTCCCCCCAGGCACCCCGCGACCGCCCCGGGACCCGTGCGCGCCCGGCTGCCCCCCCCGTTGAGGAGGGGCCCGGCAGCACGGCCGCGGGTCGGCCAGACGAGGAGCGAGAGAGAAAGGAACGCCGGCGGGCGGGGAGGGGGAGCGAACCGGCAGAACGAGGACCGTCGACGGCAGGGCCGGCCGCAGCGGCACCCCCCGCGGGAGACGCCTCACAAGGGACCGGGAGGCCGCTCGGGCGGCGACCGGGCACGCGAGCCAAGCCGGCGGGAATCACACTGCACCCAACCCGGAGCAGTCCCGCCACGCCCGCGGCACCGAGCCGACCCGAAACCAACGGACAACCCCCGGGAGCCCGAGGAGACGCCAGCCGACGCGAGAGAGAACCGAGGCAGACGCCGACGCCAACCGACGAAGACCCCCGCGTGGCAGCGGGTCCCAACGTCCGACGACGCGCCGGACGCGGCCGACCGCCGGTTCCCCCAAACAAGAAGTCCGCCCCCGAGAGCGAGGCCAACCCCGCGGTTCACGGACCCTCGAGAGCCCCGCGGAGGGGGAAGGGGGGGTAGGACGGCTCCCGCGATCTCCACCGGCCGTGGGAACGCTGCCGTGGAAGGGGGGGACGAGGCGGCAACCGCAGACGCCCGAGAGCACGCGGCACGCACCACACGCGACACGACCTCGCCGCGAGAGTGGCCGGGACGTGGACGCGCGTGGGAGGGACGCACACGCGACGGAGGGCACGGGGGAAACGGAGGCGGGTGGGACCGGGAGCCCAGCGCCGCCCTTCCAAACCCACCCGTCCCGCGACGACCCCTCGCGGTGAGAGGGGGTACCGCGCACGCGGGCGTGTGCACGGCCCTTCCCCGCCACCTGCCACCAGAAACCCAATCTCCCCCACAAGCTCCGCACAGCGGCAGGTCGACAGAGCCCCGTCCCGCGTGATCCCTCCTCGTACTCGGAGCGGGGAGGCGCGGGTCGCGGTAGGCGAGAGAGCAAACGCTGCGCGCAGAAGGCTGAGGTCAGGGCGGGCAGCCGAGGGGACCATCCGGGAGAAGCCCCTCGGAGATCGTAAAGCCCTTTCCGAAGATAGCTAGAGAAGGCAAATTCCTCACTGAGGGCGGGACGAACCCAACACCGACGAGCAGCCAAGGGCTCCGTGCACGCAACGGGAAACGAGCAACAGGCGCGGGACAGAACGGGAAGGACCACGCGCCAGCTGGTGGGGGGTCTGCGGTATCGGCAAAGGTCTCTTTCTCCGGGGTCTTCTTGAGCATTCGCGGACCGGGGGGACCTGCGACAGGTCCCCGCCGAGGGCCAGGCCTCTTCAAGGCGCACACAAAGGAGGAGCCTTGACTTGAGGGAGTCCGGTCTTTAAAAAGGGCCAGCCGCGATCGCTCAGCACCACCCTAACCGCGCAGGGCCCGCGGGTGAAGGCACCAAAAACATAGGCACGGGGTGGGCGCTCACCCAACGGAAGGAGCCTTTTAACCGCACACTCAACTCCTCGACCCCCCCCCTTTTCTGTCACCGTGCAGAAAGCCGGCAACTAGGACAAGGGAAAGCGTAAAGGCACAAGCACCATGGAGCACAGGAGGCACGCCGGGGAGCGGGAAGCGCCACCGCCAACTCAGAAGCGGGCACCTTGGTGGTCAAAGCCCGGAACGCTCCAGGAGCACCGCAAGGCTCACACAAAGCAGGGCGCGTGCACACACCATTCGGGAAGGGTATGCACCGCAGCGGGTCTACCACCTTCCCCCGGCACGGGGGAAGAGGGCCGCGAAGCAGTGAACGGCGTGGGGGCAAGCGCCCCCGACACGTCCACAGGGACACCGCGAACCACAGCAACAAGTGTGCGCGGGTCAGCGCTCGTGCCGGACAGCCGCACCCCTGACTTCCACACACCACCCTGCAAAGGAATGGGGAGGAGAGACGAGGGGCCCGCTGGCAGAACGAGAAGAGCGGTCGCCATTCGCGCTGAATGACCATTCGCCATGAATGTCCGTCCCTCGCCTGGCGCGGCTTAGGCCCCGGCCCGAAGAGAACGCGGCAGCACCACATCGATCCAACGGGAGCGAGACACGCCATGCATCGGGAACAACGGGCGTGAGAGCTTTCTAACACGCACTGGACGGGAATACGAGCGAGAAGAGCGAGAGAGAGCACGGGAAGAAGTCGCTAACACTGCCACACACACACAAAAAAAAAAAAATTTACCCTTCTCGAGGGCGAGAAAAAAAAGGAAGCGTTGCACTCGGGAGGCACGTGGCGTGGAAGAACGGGACTCAACGGGCAGCGGAGGTTCGGGAACTCCTTCAAAAAAAATAAAAATAAAAAAAAAATAAAAATAAAAAAATAAAATCCCCTTCGAAGGAGAAAAGGTGCAACTCGGGAGGCACACAGCAGGAAAGAAAGGGACACACCACCAAGCAGCGGAGGTTCGGGAACTCCTTCCAAAAAACAAAAAAAAAAAAAACAAAAAAAAAAACAAATAAAAAAACCGGTCGGCCGCAGAGGAGCACGCCAGGGGGTCACTAGCACCAAACGGGAAAACCCTTCCAGTCGCACTCGGCACCAACGACTCCTACCGGTAACGGACGACAACCACCACGGGGAAATCGGGAACGCCTGACACGCGGGACGGTTGTCATAAAGCTGCCCCAGAGAGCACAGGCAAGCAAGCACGGGAAAGCAGGAAGCGCGTACTCATGGGGGGGACGCTAAGCTTCAAGCATCGAAGAGGCCCATGCGCAGAAGAAAAGAGCTAGGGCTGGACAAGCAAACAGCCTTGGTGCAAGCCTCTTCCAACGTCCTTTAATGACAAAAAGAGTCAAAAGGACAGCGTGTCAGCATATATCTCCAGGTACAATAAGGACAGATAGCAAAGATGAAAAGTGTAAAAGACACAGGGATAAACATGACAGGCCACACGGAACGTCTGGAAGTCATGTTCGGTGACGTGTCCCCAAGAGGTCCCCATGTAGAAAGAGAACCGGACCGCAAAGGAACAACTGGTCGACCTTAGAACCCTGAGTGCTCACAGACCGAGGAGGCCATGGTAGATAGCCTGGAACACAGCTTCCCCTCGGCCTCAGAAGTCCATGCTCCCGCTGGCAGGGACCGGGGAGGATCCTGGAAAAAATAAAGTCTCGGAGGCGCCCCCTAGCCGGGACACCTCGGCTCGGAGGCCGGGGACACAGCACCCTCTCGGCCTCAGAGGTCCAGGCTCCCGCTATCAGGGACCGAAGGGACTCCTGGAAAAGAAAAAAAAAAAAATCCGTGGCGCCACCTAGCCGGGCCACCTCGGCTCGGAGGCCGGGGACACAGCACCCTCTCGGCCTCAGAGGTCCAGGCTCCCGCTATCAGGGACCGAAGGGACTCCTGGAAAAGAAAAAAAAAAAAAAAAACTCCGTGGCGCCCCCTAGCCGGGCCACCTCGGCTCGGAGGCCGGGGACACAGCACCCTCTCGGCCTCAGAGGTCCAGGCTCCCGCTATCAGGGACCGAAGGGACTCCTGGAAAAGAAAAAAAAAAAAAAAAACTCCGTGGCGCCCCCTAGCCGGGCCACCTCGGCTCGGAGGCCGGGGACACAGCACCCTCTCGGCCTCAGAGGTCCAGGCTCCCGCTATCAGGGACCGAAGGGACTCCTGGAAAAGAAAAAAAAAAAATCCGTGGCGCCACCTAGCCGGGCCACCTCGGCTCGGAGGCCGGGGACACAGCACCCTCTCGGCCTCAGAGGTCCAGGCTCCCGCTATCAGGGACCGAAGGGACTCCTGGAAAAGAAAAAAAAAAAAAAAAAAACTCCGTGGCGCCCCCTAGCCGGGCCACCTCGGCTCGGAGGCCGGGGACACAGCACCCTCTCGGCCTCAGAGGTCCAGGCTCCCGCTATCAGGGACCGAAGGGACTCCTGGAAAAGAAAAAAAAAAAAAAAAAACTCCGTGGCGCCCCCTAGCCGGGCCACCTCGGCTCGGAGGCCGGGGACACAGCACCCTCTCGGCCTCAGAGGTCCAGGCTCCCGCTATCAGGGACCGAAGGGACTCCTGGAAAAGAAAAAAAAAAAAAAAAAAACTCCGTGGCGCCCCCTAGCCGGGCCACCTCGGCTCGGAGGCCGGGGACACAGCACCCTCTCGGCCTCAGAGGTCCAGGCTCCCGCTATCAGGGACCGAAGGGACTCCTGGAAAAGAAAAAAAAAAAAAAAAAACTCCGTGGCGCCCCCTAGCCGGGCCACCTCGGCTCGGAGGCCGGGGACACAGCACCCTCTCGGCCTCAGAGGTCCAGGCTCCCGCTATCAGGGACCGAAGGGACTCCTGGAAAAGAAAAAAAAAAAAAAAACTCCGTGGCGCCCCCTAGCCGGGCCACCTCGGCTCGGAGGCCGGGGACACAGCACCCTCTCGGCCTCAGAGGTCCAGGCTCCCGCTATCAGGGACCGAAGGGACTCCTGGAAAAGAAAAAAAAAACTCCGTGGCGCCCCCTAGCCGGGCCACCTCGGCTCGGAGGCCGGGGACACAGCACCCTCTCGGCCTCAAAAGTGTCTATGGTCCCGCTGGCTGGGACCGAAGGGACTCCTGGAAAAGAAAAAAAAAAAAAAAAAACTCCGTGGCGCCCCCTAGCCGGGCCACCTCGGCTCGGAGGCCGGGGACACAGCACCCTCTCGGCCTCAAAAGTGTCTATGGTCCCGCTGGCTGGGACCGGAGAGGAGGGAAGAAATAAAAAAAATAAAATAAAATAAAATAAAAAATTTAAAAAAAAAAATTGGAAAAAAAAAAAAAATCCGGGACGGGGCCCAAGCCTTCTGGTCGACCTCATCCAGCTGCCACCAACCCCTCCTTGTGTCCCAATAGGTCGTACAGCCACCCTCCTCCCCTGAAGTTCTCCAGGTACAACCTCCTAGCTAGAGATGGTCCCCAGACAGGACGGCGTCTCCGTCGCGCACACCGCCTGCTTGCCTGTCACCCTCTCACCCTGGCCGGCTCACCACAGGCACTTCCCCGTCCTTTGTCACCAACCGGGGGACAGGAGCGTTGCGGAAACTTGTCGCCACTAGGTGTCGCCCGACAGCGATCTCGATCAAGCAAACCAATACAGACTGTCACGCGCCGCCGCCGCCACACACACTCATTCCGTCTCTCCAGAGTGACCTCCCTAGCTCAGGGGGACACTCACCCACGCACAACGGGGCAGGTACCCACCACTTCTCCCGAATGGCACAAACGGTCCCGGTTGTCCCGCCGGAACACAGTGAACGCGGGATGGACTCGGGGCCAACCCCCTCAGGCACCCAGAAAAGGAAAGTAGGACGGAGCGGTGAAAACAGGCCACCTCTAAGTGAAAGGACATGCACTCTCGAATCGGTTAACAATTAGCAAGGAACAGGCACAGTTAGGAAAAGGGAGCGTCCAAACTCCGGCGTGAGGGGAGGGTGGCGGCGACCTCAGTTCCACACCATTTTTAAATGGCTCACTCATTTTTAAAACCCTCCACCGATCCCGATGGGGGGGAGGGGGGGGTTGTTGTTGTTCTCTGTTCCTCGCTGCCACCGCCAGCCGGCACTCACCAAACCACACACCTGCCACCCTCTTTGGAAGACTAAACACAGAGAGTAAATTAAAAGAATGGTGGAATGATGGTGGAATGGTTAAAATTCCCGTGATTTGTTTTCACTCTGATCAAAACATACTTATTTTGTGCATTTGCATTCCCTTGTTCACACGTGCCTCTGTGTGTGTGGTGGGGGGAGGGAGGGAGGGAGGGAGGGAGGGAGGGAGAAAGAGAGAGAGAGAGAGAGAGAGAGAGAGAGAGAGAGAGAGAGAGAGAGAGAGCCAATTTAAAAAATAAAAACATGGTTAAATACAGCCACTTTGGGAAGATTGCTAGAGAGAATGCAGTCCAGAGTATGGAGGCCAGAGCTCTGGACGCTCTAGACCACAGGTCTCCCATCTCCCATATACCAGGCACCCAGCACCACCATCCCTACTTTGTTTGTTTGTGCGTTTGTTTGCTTGCTTGTTACATTAGTTTCATCCCAAGTTAATAATTATATATTTTTTTTCTATGCACGTATTTAGTTGTGGCAGGGGAACTCCTTCTTTAGGACAGGCAGACTTAGCTAGTTAGTTAGCCAGTCAAAAGTACGTAAAAAATTTATATCAACATAAATATCATTCACTAAGAAATCCTATCTGAAGAAAAAGAAAGAAAGGAAGAAAGAAGGAAGGGAGGGAGGGAGGGAGGGAGAGGGAGAGAGAGAGAGAGAGAGAGAAAGAAAGAGGAAAACTGGCAGACTTAGTTTTAGTGTTTTTGTTATTGTTTATTCAAGATATTGTTTCAGGGCTGGAGAGACGGCTCAGCGGTGAAGAGCACTGACTGCTCTTCCAGAGATCCTTAGTTCAAATCCCAGCAACCACATGGTGGCTCACAACCATCTGTAATGGAATCCTCTCCTTGTGTGTTGAAGACAGTGACAGTGTGCTCATAAAATAAATAAACAATAAAAAATATGTTTGAAGATTAAAGAAAAAACTCTCTCTCTCTCTCTCTCTCTCTCTCTCTCTCTCACACACACACACACACAAATAAACTCTGTAATAAAAATCAATGTGACTTCATGATCAAACTTCTATAGTCAATAGGACTAGAGAGAACACATGTCTGTAAAATAAAAGCAGAACCTTTTCTGCTTTGTTTTGTTTTGCCTCAAGGTACGTTTCTTTTGGTATAGCCCAGGCAGTCATGGAACTTGCTCCGTAGACTTATCTAGCCTCAAGCTCACAGAGGTCCACTCTGCCTGCCTCGGCCACCCACACAGCTCTCTCTGCTGACTATATGTCTGCATGCCAGAAGAGGGCACCAGAACCTAGGAGGACACACCACATGGCTCCTGAGAATCCAGGTTTTGACTTTAAAAAAAAAAAAAAAAAAAAAAATTCTGACAGCATAGAGGGTAGATATCTGCCTGCCAGGCTCTTCTAGTGCTGTTTAAGGTGGGGTAATAGCCATGTGAAGGAGACAAGGGGAGAGGAAAAATCGATTGGATGAGTAGTGCTGCTGAGATTAAGGAACACACACACACACACACACACACACACACAGAGAGAGAGAGAGAGAGAGAGAGAGAGACAGAGACAGAGACAGAGACAGAGACAGAGACAGACAGAGACAGACAGAGACAGTAAGACAAAGAGACAGAGAGAGAGAGATGACAGAGGGACACACCGAGGGAAAGACATCAGGACCAGCTGAATTTCTCAAGAAAAGAAAAGAAGAGAAAGGAAAAATGTTTTCTATATACACAAATCTGTATACATGATTTGTTATAGTGTCCCATTTGGGCACTTTGGATTCAACTGTGGATGGTTGGCAGCCAGCTTGGCTGACACCTGACCTCACCAAGATGGAAGCAGCCGGCCATTAGCCCTGATGTTCCAGGTCACTTCTGTTTCTCCCTTTCCCAGCCTCTAGGGAAACAGAACTTAATTAAACTCAGTTTGCACGTGCAGAAAGGTGAAGAGGCACCCAAAAGCAGCCAGAAGCCTCAGACCATCCACAGCCACATGTTCTCCTTCTGCCTATATTACTTCTAAATGATCGTATTTATTTATTTATTTATTTATTTATTTATTTATTTATTTATTTACTTACTTACTTACTTACTTACTTACTTACTTACTTACTTTTTTTTCTTTCTTTTTTTTCGGAGCTGGGGACAGAACCCAGGGCCTTGCACTTGCTAGGCAAGCGCTCTACCACTGAGCTAAATCCCCAACCCCCTTACTTACTTACTTACTTACTTACTTACTTACTTACTTACTTATTTTTGTCATACTTAAACAATCATTCGTCCTTGAATTCCTCCTGTATGCCAGGTAGACTTAGTCAGTCAGTCAGTCAGTCAGTCAGTCATTTAGCCAGGTCAAAATAGTTAAACATAAATATCAATAAAATCAATAAAAATCAAATGCAAACCCAATAGACAGTAAGTAAAATCGAATAAACCAAAAGATACATCATAAGCACAGAGTTTCAGCCGGACATTGAAAAGCAGCAGTTACCGAAGCAGTCTCCCTCCCACACCAACACACACACAGCTCGACCACCACCTTATCTGCACATTTTCAGCTCCTGCTTTCTAGAGTTACCAAGTTTATACACTACAGAGTTTAGCAAGGCAGGCCGGTTCACCGCACCCCCAGGGTCAGAGAACATGCTAGACCAGCTCTAGGGGATGGGCTGGGGGGCAGGGGAGGGTGGGAAGAGGGGAAACAGGCAGACTTAGGTATTCTAGTTTTGTTCATTCAAGATTCCACTTCTCTCTGTTGTAGCCCTGATAGACAGACAGGCAGGCAGGAATATTTGTTTGTCTGGCTTGGGGTTTGGGTTTGGTCCATTTGTTGGTGGATTTTGTTTTGTTTTGTTTCATTTTGTTTTTCGGGAAGTGTGGTGACTTAGTGCCTACACAAGCCAAGGCAGGAAAAATAAATAAGTAAAGATCTCTGAAACACAAATCTGGAGTGGGCTCTAGCATGGCCATGGACACACGCATGCACAGACGCACGCACGCACGCACGCATTGTAGACACGCACTCAAGGACACACTGGATTCTACAATGTTTGGTTTCTGAGTGTGTGTCATACAGAACCTAACAGAATATGTAATGAACTCTGGCAGTGACAGCAGAAACAACCTATGAGAAGGCGTCCCTTGCAATATTAAAATGGCAGGCTAGCCAGGTGACAGTTATCTTAACCAATCTGATGTAGGCCTCATTCACACGGCATCTAGGCCTTAACAGTTAATTGTATCTGTTTCTTTATTTTCCTCTTAGGCCATCACATTGTTTTACCTAGACCTTTAACAGCCAGCAGCTACCAGCCTACAGCTACCAGTTTCTTTCTTTTCATAAAGAAACCCTGTCTGAAAAAACTAGGGGAGGGAGACAAACAGATTAACAGATCTCTCTCTCTCTCTCTCTCTCTCGCTCTCTCGCTCTC
>NW_028238827.1:0-13457 GCF_021556685.1 Rattus norvegicus
ACGGGCGGGGGACGGCGGGGGCAGAACCGGGAAGGCCACCCGTCGGAACCCGGCGACACACCCGTACCGAGACGCCGCGAGGACGACACGCTCCCAACACGAGGCCCACGCCGCGGACCATACCGGGCGCGGCCGCGCCGGCGGATGCGGCCGGGGCTCACGGGCGGGCGGGGGCCGCAGCGGGCCCACCCCCAAAGCACACGGGCAAGCGAGGCGCAACGCCGGGGAGACGGGGGAAACCACCCCCGACCCCCTCGGGCGGGGTCGGAGGACCGTGAACCGGCGGGAGGGAGACCACGCCAACGGGGGAGCGGCGGGAGACCGGGACGGCGGCCGACCCCCGGCGAGAAGCGGAGGATGAGGACGGGGCCCAACGCCTGACACGCGGCGGCGACGCCCTCGCGCGGACAGGTGGAGGAGGAGGGGAGGAGGTCGACGAGCGACTTTGACCCCGCGAGGGGGGAGAGAGGGGGGCCGAGCCCGCGTCGGAAGGGAGGCCGGGCCTCGGGGCAGCGAGGGGGAGAGACACCGACCGGAGCCCCCACCGCCACACCGGGACGCGCACACGGGTTCGACTCAACGCCCAGGCGCCCACCTTGGCACCCCGGCAGCTTTCCCCCGACGCACGCCTTCCCAGAGGACGGCGGGGCCGGACGGGCCCCCGCGCAGACGCACCCTCAGCCAACAGGCCCCACGGACCGGCGTGGGCGACAGCCACTAAAGCCTCTTTCTCCTCTACGCCTCGCGGGGCGTCTTTCCCCCCGCACACGCCTCCAAGAGACCAGGCGAGACGCGCCGCCGCGGCCGCGGCGGCCGGGACGCCCTTCAAACCGCAACTTCCTCCCGCCCGCCGGGCGGCCCTTCCCCCCAGGCACCCCGCGACCGCCCCGGGACCCGTGCGCGCCCGGCTGCCCCCCCCGTTGAGGAGGGGCCCGGCAGCACGGCCGCGGGTCGGCCAGACGAGGAGCGAGAGAGAAAGGAACGCCGGCGGGCGGGGAGGGGGAGCGAACCGGCAGAACGAGGACCGTCGACGGCAGGGCCGGCCGCAGCGGCACCCCCCGCGGGAGACGCCTCACAAGGGACCGGGAGGCCGCTCGGGCGGCGACCGGGCACGCGAGCCAAGCCGGCGGGAATCACACTGCACCCAACCCGGAGCAGTCCCGCCACGCCCGCGGCACCGAGCCGACCCGAAACCAACGGACAACCCCCGGGAGCCCGAGGAGACGCCAGCCGACGCGAGAGAGAACCGAGGCAGACGCCGACGCCAACCGACGAAGACCCCCGCGTGGCAGCGGGTCCCAACGTCCGACGACGCGCCGGACGCGGCCGACCGCCGGTTCCCCCAAACAAGAAGTCCGCCCCCGAGAGCGAGGCCAACCCCGCGGTTCACGGACCCTCGAGAGCCCCGCGGAGGGGGAAGGGGGGGTAGGACGGCTCCCGCGATCTCCACCGGCCGTGGGAACGCTGCCGTGGAAGGGGGGGACGAGGCGGCAACCGCAGACGCCCGAGAGCACGCGGCACGCACCACACGCGACACGACCTCGCCGCGAGAGTGGCCGGGACGTGGACGCGCGTGGGAGGGACGCACACGCGACGGAGGGCACGGGGGAAACGGAGGCGGGTGGGACCGGGAGCCCAGCGCCGCCCTTCCAAACCCACCCGTCCCGCGACGACCCCTCGCGGTGAGAGGGGGTACCGCGCACGCGGGCGTGTGCACGGCCCTTCCCCGCCACCTGCCACCAGAAACCCAATCTCCCCCACAAGCTCCGCACAGCGGCAGGTCGACAGAGCCCCGTCCCGCGTGATCCCTCCTCGTACTCGGAGCGGGGAGGCGCGGGTCGCGGTAGGCGAGAGAGCAAACGCTGCGCGCAGAAGGCTGAGGTCAGGGCGGGCAGCCGAGGGGACCATCCGGGAGAAGCCCCTCGGAGATCGTAAAGCCCTTTCCGAAGATAGCTAGAGAAGGCAAATTCCTCACTGAGGGCGGGACGAACCCAACACCGACGAGCAGCCAAGGGCTCCGTGCACGCAACGGGAAACGAGCAACAGGCGCGGGACAGAACGGGAAGGACCACGCGCCAGCTGGTGGGGGGGTCTGCGGTATCGGCAAAGGTCTCTTTCTCCGGGGTCTTCTTGAGCATTCGCGGACCGGGGGGACCTGCGACAGGTCCCCGCCGAGGGCCAGGCCTCTTCAAGGCGCACACAAAGGAGGAGCCTTGACTTGAGGGAGTCCGGTCTTTAAAAAGGGCCAGCCGCGATCGCTCAGCACCACCCTAACCGCGCAGGGCCCGCGGGTGAAGGCACCAAAAACATAGGCACGGGGTGGGCGCTCACCCAACGGAAGGAGCCTTTTAACCGCACACTCAACTCCTCGACCCCCCCCCTTTTCTGTCACCGTGCAGAAAGCCGGCAACTAGGACAAGGGAAAGCGTAAAGGCACAAGCACCATGGAGCACAGGAGGCACGCCGGGGAGCGGGAAGCGCCACCGCCAACTCAGAAGCGGGCACCTTGGTGGTCAAAGCCCGGAACGCTCCAGGAGCACCGCAAGGCTCACACAAAGCAGGGCGCGTGCACACACCATTCGGGAAGGGTATGCACCGCAGCGGGTCTACCACCTTCCCCCGGCACGGGGGAAGAGGGCCGCGAAGCAGTGAACGGCGTGGGGGGCAAGCGCCCCCGACACGTCCACAGGGACACCGCGAACCACAGCAACAAGTGTGCGCGGGTCAGCGCTCGTGCCGGACAGCCGCACCCCTGACTTCCACACACCACCCTGCAAAGGAATGGGGAGGAGAGACGAGGGGCCCGCTGGCAGAACGAGAAGAGCGGTCGCCATTCGCGCTGAATGACCATTCGCCATGAATGTCCGTCCCTCGCCTGGCGCGGCTTAGGCCCCGGCCCGAAGAGAACGCGGCAGCACCACATCGATCCAACGGAGCGAGACACGCCATGCATCGGGAACAACGGGCGTGAGAGCTTTCTAACACGCACTGGACGGGAATACGAGCGAGAAGAGCGAGAGAGAGCACGGGAAGAAGTCGCTAACACTGCCACACACACACAAAAAAAAAAAAATTTACCCTTCTCGAGGGCGAGAAAAAAAAGGAAGCGTTGCACTCGGGAGGCACGTGGCGTGGAAGAACGGGACTCAACGGGCAGCGGAGGTTCGGGAACTCCTTCAAAAAAAATAAAAATAAAAAAAAAATAAAAATAAAAAAATAAAATCCCCTTCGAAGGAGAAAAGGTGCAACTCGGGAGGCACACAGCAGGAAAGAAAGGGACACACCACCAAGCAGCGGAGGTTCGGGAACTCCTTCCAAAAAACAAAAAAAAAAAAAACAAAAAAAAAAACAAATAAAAAAACCGGTCGGCCGCAGAGGAGCACGCCAGGGGGTCACTAGCACCAAACGGGAAAACCCTTCCAGTCGCACTCGGCACCAACGACTCCTACCGGTAACGGACGACAACCACCACGGGGAAATCGGGAACGCCTGACACGCGGGACGGTTGTCATAAAGCTGCCCCAGAGAGCACAGGCAAGCAAGCACGGGAAAGCAGGAAGCGCGTACTCATGGGGGGGGACGCTAAGCTTCAAGCATCGAAGAGGCCCATGCGCAGAAGAAAAGAGCTAGGGCTGGACAAGCAAACAGCCTTGGTGCAAGCCTCTTCCAACGTCCTTTAATGACAAAAAGAGTCAAAAGGACAGCGTGTCAGCATATATCTCCAGGTACAATAAGGACAGATAGCAAAGATGAAAAGTGTAAAAGACACAGGGATAAACATGACAGGCCACACGGAACGTCTGGAAGTCATGTTCGGTGACGTGTCCCCAAGAGGTCCCCATGTAGAAAGAGAACCGGACCGCAAAGGAACAACTGGTCGACCTTAGAACCCTGAGTGCTCACAGACCGAGGAGGCCATGGTAGATAGCCTGGAACACAGCTTCCCCTCGGCCTCAGAAGTCCATGCTCCCGCTGGCAGGGACCGGGGAGGATCCTGGAAAAAATAAAGTCTCGGAGGCGCCCCCTAGCCGGGACACCTCGGCTCGGAGGCCGGGGACACAGCACCCTCTCGGCCTCAGAGGTCCAGGCTCCCGCTATCAGGGACCGAAGGGACTCCTGGAAAAGAAAAAAAAAAAAATCCGTGGCGCCACCTAGCCGGGCCACCTCGGCTCGGAGGCCGGGGACACAGCACCCTCTCGGCCTCAGAGGTCCAGGCTCCCGCTATCAGGGACCGAAGGGACTCCTGGAAAAGAAAAAAAAAAAAAAAACTCCGTGGCGCCCCCTAGCCGGGCCACCTCGGCTCGGAGGCCGGGGACACAGCACCCTCTCGGCCTCAGAGGTCCAGGCTCCCGCTATCAGGGACCGAAGGGACTCCTGGAAAAGAAAAAAAAAAAAAAAAACTCCGTGGCGCCCCCTAGCCGGGCCACCTCGGCTCGGAGGCCGGGGACACAGCACCCTCTCGGCCTCAGAGGTCCAGGCTCCCGCTATCAGGGACCGAAGGGACTCCTGGAAAAAAAAAAAAAAAAATCCGTGGCGCCACCTAGCCGGGCCACCTCGGCTCGGAGGCCGGGGACACAGCACCCTCTCGGCCTCAGAGGTCCAGGCTCCCGCTATCAGGGACCGAAGGGACTCCTGGAAAAAAAAAAAAAAAAAAAAAAAACTCCGTGGCGCCCCCTAGCCGGGCCACCTCGGCTCGGAGGCCGGGGACACAGCACCCTCTCGGCCTCAGAGGTCCAGGCTCCCGCTATCAGGGACCGAAGGGACTCCTGGAAAAGAAAAAAAAAAAAAAAAAACTCCGTGGCGCCCCCTAGCCGGGCCACCTCGGCTCGGAGGCCGGGGACACAGCACCCTCTCGGCCTCAGAGGTCCAGGCTCCCGCTATCAGGGACCGAAGGGACTCCTGGAAAAGAAAAAAAAAAAAAAAAAAACTCCGTGGCGCCCCCTAGCCGGGCCACCTCGGCTCGGAGGCCGGGGACACAGCACCCTCTCGGCCTCAGAGGTCCAGGCTCCCGCTATCAGGGACCGAAGGGACTCCTGGAAAAGAAAAAAAAAAAAAAAAACTCCGTGGCGCCCCCTAGCCGGGCCACCTCGGCTCGGAGGCCGGGGACACAGCACCCTCTCGGCCTCAGAGGTCCAGGCTCCCGCTATCAGGGACCGAAGGGACTCCTGGAAAAGAAAAAAAAAAAAAAAACTCCGTGGCGCCCCCTAGCCGGGCCACCTCGGCTCGGAGGCCGGGGACACAGCACCCTCTCGGCCTCAGAGGTCCAGGCTCCCGCTATCAGGGACCGAAGGGACTCCTGGAAAAGAAAAAAAAAAACTCCGTGGCGCCCCCTAGCCGGGCCACCTCGGCTCGGAGGCCGGGGACACAGCACCCTCTCGGCCTCAAAAGTGTCTATGGTCCCGCTGGCTGGGACCGAAGGGACTCCTGGAAAAGAAAAAAAAAAAAAAAAACTCCGTGGCGCCCCCTAGCCGGGCCACCTCGGCTCGGAGGCCGGGGACACAGCACCCTCTCGGCCTCAAAAGTGTCTATGGTCCCGCTGGCTGGGACCGGAGAGGAGGGAAGAAATAAAAAAAATAAAATAAAATAAAATAAAAAATTTAAAAAAAAAAATTGGAAAAAAAAAAAAAATCCGGGACGGGGCCCAAGCCTTCTGGTCGACCTCATCCAGCTGCCACCAACCCCTCCTTGTGTCCCAATAGGTCGTACAGCCACCCTCCTCCCCTGAAGTTCTCCAGGTACAACCTCCTAGCTAGAGATGGTCCCCAGACAGGACGGCGTCTCCGTCGCGCACACCGCCTGCTTGCCTGTCACCCTCTCACCCTGGCCGGCTCACCACAGGCACTTCCCCGTCCTTTGTCACCAACCGGGGGACAGGAGCGTTGCGGAAACTTGTCGCCACTAGGTGTCGCCCGACAGCGATCTCGATCAAGCAAACCAATACAGACTGTCACGCGCCGCCGCCGCCACACACACTCATTCCGTCTCTCCAGAGTGACCTCCCTAGCTCAGGGGGACACTCACCCACGCACAACGGGGCAGGTACCCACCACTTCTCCCGAATGGCACAAACGGTCCCGGTTGTCCCGCCGGAACACAGTGAACGCGGGATGGACTCGGGGCCAACCCCCTCAGGCACCCAGAAAAGGAAAGTAGGACGGAGCGGTGAAAACAGGCCACCTCTAAGTGAAAGGACATGCACTCTCGAATCGGTTAACAATTAGCAAGGAACAGGCACAGTTAGGAAAAGGGAGCGTCCAAACTCCGGCGTGAGGGGAGGGTGGCGGCGACCTCAGTTCCACACCATTTTTAAATGGCTCACTCATTTTTAAAACCCTCCACCGATCCCGATGGGGGGGAGGGGGGGGTTGTTGTTGTTCTCTGTTCCTCGCTGCCACCGCCAGCCGGCACTCACCAAACCACACACCTGCCACCCTCTTTGGAAGACTAAACACAGAGAGTAAATTAAAAGAATGGTGGAATGATGGTGGAATGGTTAAAATTCCCGTGATTTGTTTTCACTCTGATCAAAACATACTTATTTTGTGCATTTGCATTCCCTTGTTCACACGTGCCTCTGTGTGTGTGGTGGGGGGAGGGAGGGAGGGAGGGAGGGAGGGAGGGAGAAAGAGAGAGAGAGAGAGAGAGAGAGAGAGAGAGAGAGAGAGAGAGAGCCAATTTAAAAAATAAAAACATGGTTAAATACAGCCACTTTGGGAAGATTGCTAGAGAGAATGCAGTCCAGAGTATGGAGGCCAGAGCTCTGGACGCTCTAGACCACAGGTCTCCCATCTCCCATATACCAGGCACCCAGCACCACCATCCCTACTTTGTTTGTTTGTGCGTTTGTTTGCTTGCTTGTTACATTAGTTTCATCCCAAGTTAATAATTATATATTTTTTTTCTATGCACGTATTTAGTTGTGGCAGGGGAACTCCTTCTTTAGGACAGGCAGACTTAGCTAGTTAGTTAGCCAGTCAAAAGTACGTAAAAAATTTATATCAACATAAATATCATTCACTAAGAAATCCTATCTGAAGAAAAAGAAAGAAAGGAAGAAAGAAGGAAGGGAGGGAGGGAGGGAGGGAGAGGGAGAGAGAGAGAGAGAGAGAGAAAGAAAGAGGAAAACTGGCAGACTTAGTTTTAGTGTTTTTGTTATTGTTTATTCAAGATATTGTTTCAGGGCTGGAGAGACGGCTCAGCGGTGAAGAGCACTGACTGCTCTTCCAGAGATCCTTAGTTCAAATCCCAGCAACCACATGGTGGCTCACAACCATCTGTAATGGAATCCTCTCCTTGTGTGTTGAAGACAGTGACAGTGTGCTCATAAAATAAATAAACAATAAAAAATATGTTTGAAGATTAAAGAAAAAACTCTCTCTCTCTCTCTCTCTCTCTCTCTCTCTCTCTCACACACACACACACACAAATAAACTCTGTAATAAAAATCAATGTGACTTCATGATCAAACTTCTATAGTCAATAGGACTAGAGAGAACACATGTCTGTAAAATAAAAGCAGAACCTTTTCTGCTTTGTTTTGTTTTGCCTCAAGGTACGTTTCTTTTGGTATAGCCCAGGCAGTCATGGAACTTGCTCCGTAGACTTATCTAGCCTCAAGCTCACAGAGGTCCACTCTGCCTGCCTCGGCCACCCACACAGCTCTCTCTGCTGACTATATGTCTGCATGCCAGAAGAGGGCACCAGAACCTAGGAGGACACACCACATGGCTCCTGAGAATCCAGGTTTTGACTTTAAAAAAAAAAAAAAAAAAAAAAAATTCTGACAGCATAGAGGGTAGATATCTGCCTGCCAGGCTCTTCTAGTGCTGTTTAAGGTGGGGTAATAGCCATGTGAAGGAGACAAGGGGAGAGGAAAAATCGATTGGATGAGTAGTGCTGCTGAGATTAAGGAACACACACACACACACACACACACACACACAGAGAGAGAGAGAGAGAGAGAGAGAGACAGAGACAGAGACAGAGACAGAGACAGAGACAGACAGAGACAGACAGAGACAGTAAGACAAAGAGACAGAGAGAGAGAGATGACAGAGGGACACACCGAGGGAAAGACATCAGGACCAGCTGAATTTCTCAAGAAAAGAAAAGAAGAGAAAGGAAAAATGTTTTCTATATACACAAATCTGTATACATGATTTGTTATAGTGTCCCATTTGGGCACTTTGGATTCAACTGTGGATGGTTGGCAGCCAGCTTGGCTGACACCTGACCTCACCAAGATGGAAGCAGCCGGCCATTAGCCCTGATGTTCCAGGTCACTTCTGTTTCTCCCTTTCCCAGCCTCTAGGGAAACAGAACTTAATTAAACTCAGTTTGCACGTGCAGAAAGGTGAAGAGGCACCCAAAAGCAGCCAGAAGCCTCAGACCATCCACAGCCACATGTTCTCCTTCTGCCTATATTACTTCTAAATGATCGTATTTATTTATTTATTTATTTATTTATTTATTTATTTATTTACTTACTTACTTACTTACTTACTTACTTACTTACTTACTTTTTTTTCTTTCTTTTTTTTCGGAGCTGGGGACAGAACCCAGGGCCTTGCACTTGCTAGGCAAGCGCTCTACCACTGAGCTAAATCCCCAACCCCCTTACTTACTTACTTACTTACTTACTTACTTACTTACTTACTTACTTATTTTTGTCATACTTAAACAATCATTCGTCCTTGAATTCCTCCTGTATGCCAGGTAGACTTAGTCAGTCAGTCAGTCAGTCAGTCAGTCATTTAGCCAGGTCAAAATAGTTAAACATAAATATCAATAAAATCAATAAAAATCAAATGCAAACCCAATAGACAGTAAGTAAAATCGAATAAACCAAAAGATACATCATAAGCACAGAGTTTCAGCCGGACATTGAAAAGCAGCAGTTACCGAAGCAGTCTCCCTCCCACACCAACACACACACAGCTCGACCACCACCTTATCTGCACATTTTCAGCTCCTGCTTTCTAGAGTTACCAAGTTTATACACTACAGAGTTTAGCAAGGCAGGCCGGTTCACCGCACCCCCAGGGTCAGAGAACATGCTAGACCAGCTCTAGGGGATGGGCTGGGGGGCAGGGGAGGGTGGGAAGAGGGGAAACAGGCAGACTTAGGTATTCTAGTTTTGTTCATTCAAGATTCCACTTCTCTCTGTTGTAGCCCTGATAGACAGACAGGCAGGCAGGAATATTTGTTTGTCTGGCTTGGGGTTTGGGTTTGGTCCATTTGTTGGTGGATTTTGTTTTGTTTTGTTTCATTTTGTTTTTCGGGAAGTGTGGTGACTTAGTGCCTACACAAGCCAAGGCAGGAAAAATAAATAAGTAAAGATCTCTGAAACACAAATCTGGAGTGGGCTCTAGCATGGCCATGGACACACGCATGCACAGACGCACGCACGCACGCACGCATTGTAGACACGCACTCAAGGACACACTGGATTCTACAATGTTTGGTTTCTGAGTGTGTGTCATACAGAACCTAACAGAATATGTAATGAACTCTGGCAGTGACAGCAGAAACAACCTATGAGAAGGCGTCCTTGCAATATTAAAATGGCAGGCTAGCCAGGTGACAGTTATCTTAACCAATCTGATGTAGGCCTCATTCACACGGCATCTAGGCCTTAACAGTTAATTGTATCTGTTTCTTTATTTTCCTCTTAGGCCATCACATTGTTTTACCTAGACCTTTAACAGCCAGCAGCTACCAGCCTACAGCTACCAGTTTCTTTCTTTTCATAAAGAAACCCTGTCTGAAAAACTAGGGGAGGGAGACAAACAGATTAACAGATCTCTCTCTCTCTCTCTCTCTCTCTCTCTCGCTCTCTCGCTCTCTCGCTCTCTCGCTCTCTCGCTCTCTCGCTCTCTCGCTCTCTCGCTCTCTCGCTCTCTCGCTCTCTCGGCGCGTGTGTTTGTGTGTTCAACAGAGGAGGCATTCAGGTCTGAGAGACGGGGGAGGGAAAGAGGGAAGAGAGACAGAGAGTGACAGAGAAACAGTTGACAGAGAGGGAGAATTGTAGGTTAATTATTGTTCCGTCTCCTCAATCACGGTCTACTGGTCGCCATCGTGGCAACCATGCCCCGCAACCCTACCTTCGGTAAGATCAAGCATAATGGCGGCAACCATATAATTCCTGCTTAGTCGCACTGAACACTCCGGTCATCACTACCTGTGGAGAATTGTAAGGGGGCTCCTCTGGTCTAGAGAGTAGTACCCTTGAATGAAATGAGGATCACAGCAAGCATTATTTGTTTTGAGATATAAGATGTGGAAAGAACTATATGTGTGGATTTACAGACAGACAGACAGACAGACAGACAGACAGACAGACAGACAGAGAGGACAGGACAGGACAGGACAGGACAGGACAGGACAGGACAGGACAGGAGAAAAAAACAAGAACACAAACAAAAACTCAAAATGGAAGTCCGGTTCCAAATAGTCTCTGTCTGCCCTGTCGCTCTAGTGTTGGTGGTCCAGGTTATAAAAGCTTATACATGGGTGGGTGCGGGAAGTGCTGCTGGGTGTTCAGTTCAGGTCCAAGATTATTGCGGGTAACTAGACAACAAAGAAAGCAGTTAGACTGACTCCTACAGTGTTCGGTTTCTGAGTGTGTTATCACACAGAAGAGCCTAACAGAATATGTAATGAATTCTGGCAGCAACAGCAGAAACAACCAATGAGAAAGTGTCCTTATAATATTAGCAACTGCAACAAAATGGCAGACTAGCCAGCTAACAGTTCCCTAGCCATTAACTCATCTGACATAGGCCTTCTTCACGTTGCATCTAGATAGGTCTTCCTATCTTCCTCTCCAGTGCTGAGACCAAAGTGAGATCAAAGTCATGCATCACCATGGGTGCCTTCCTTTTCATTTCTTTTCTTTCATCCTAGGAAGTGAGTGAGTGTGTGTGTGTGTGTGTGTGTGTGTGTGTGTGTGTGTGTGTGTGTGTAAAGAGAGAGAGAAGGAGGGGGGGAGAGAGAGAGAGAGCTTTAGAGAGAGAGAGCTTGAGAGAGAGAGAGAGCTTTAAAATCAGCACTCAAGCCTTTTCTCTTCCTATCCCTATCCCAATCCCCCCCCCCAAACCAGCAGCAAAGCCACCAGCACTCGAGAGACAGAGGAAGATGAAATCTCTGGTCTGAGAAACAAGAGGAGGTAGATAAACATACCCCCCCTCTCTCCTTCATAATTTGTTAAAGTGTTCCCTTTGTGTTGTGTGGACTCTACTTTATTAAGCAAGTTTCACATCGTACTATCTCCAAAGAGGAGTCAACAGTCTCTTGGCGTGCAGACAGTTGTTGCCTGCTTTAAATATTTTTTGGTGTGTTTGTTTGTTTGTTTGTTTGTTTGTTTGTTTGTTTGTTTCAAAACCGAGGGCCTGCCTGCGTTCAACAGATCCAAACCCAGTTCTCAGAGGGGAAAATGGAGTCAAGTCCGAAGTCACTGGCATTTAAGTCATCTGCCATTGACAGTCATAGGAGATGGGAATATCGTCCTTTCTCCAATGGAGACTCACCTGGGTATGCATCAACCACATCTAAGGGCAGGCCTGGGTTAGTACGGGGTGGTGGATGGGGAGGAAGGATCTGGAAAGAGCTTTGCGATGGGAAACTATGATCAGAATGTTGCACAGAAAACAAAATTTGTATTTAAAAAGAAAAAAAAAAGGCTATCCAAAAAATCTATCCAAAAATGAAAGGAAACAAAACAAAACAAAACAAAACAAAACAAAACAAAACCGACAGCAGAACTTTACTAACTGCAAATGCTCCATCTCCCTGTATCCAACCACTCCACTCCCAGATAGGTAGATGATAGTTTGCACTTCTGTCCCAGTCGGGTTAAGAAAAGGGGAACCACCTCTGTGGAGAGCCATCTCTCCAGCCCTTGACAAGCTTTATTTAACTAAACATTAAACATGAATCAGAAACGCCAAACCCTGTACATATATGGTCCAGATTCACCCTTACTTAGAAATCCCCGAGCTGGCAGGGCGAGGCTGGGAATTGAGAGTGAGCAAAAAGGGAGTCTGCCTCTTTCCCCCAGG
This sequence comes from Rattus norvegicus, assembly GCF_021556685.1. Classification (NCBI taxonomy): domain Eukaryota; kingdom Metazoa; phylum Chordata; class Mammalia; order Rodentia; family Muridae; genus Rattus; species Rattus norvegicus. The sequence continues at coordinate 12,060 of NW_028238827.1, forward strand.
GTGTGCTATCAACTCCATTACCATTTCCAAACAGCTGGGTGTGAGTCTAACTAAGGTTTCCTTCAGTCAGACATTTGCCAGGAGCCGGAGCCCTGACAGGACAGCGAGAGCGATGATCAGACATCATTTCACAGTGAAATCATCACTCGCTGATTTCAGGCAGAAAACTTTAGAAAACTCTAAACTCTAAAGAGGCACTGAAGCGTGCTAGGGCAGCAGCAGTACTTCCCCGACTGACCTTCAGGAACCTGCATATTCTCCAGCCCCGCCCCACCCCACCCCCTCTCAGCTAGCTCCTGTCCACCCCTCCCCCTCCCCCCACATACAGGGAGGAGGCCTTGTGTGTGTGTGGGGGGGGGGGGGGCGGCAGCGGGAAGATGCAACTCTCTCTTGAGAGAGAGTTCGGGTCTCCCAAACAAATACATAACTAGAAACTTCATTTATTTACTTTATTTCATCGAGCATACCGTGGAAGAGGGAAAAGGAACAGGGAAGCTAGGCCAACTGGTCGAGCTCCTCCTTTCGTTTTGTTTCAAAAAGGAAAGGAAAAGCCAAAGAACCCCCTCTTTTTGGTGAAAGGAACAGAATGGTGAAAGTTGAAACATCGGCTCGCCACTTAATACTTTGGCTTTTAATAAAAGGGACAGCAGATCGACTTCCGAGTTGATTAAGAGAGAGAGAAAGAGAGAGAGAGAGAGAGAGAGAGAGAGAGAGAGAGAGAGAGAGAGAGAGATAAAAACCACAAAAAAACGTTTTGTCGACCAGCCTCCTTTTAAACCTCTGTTACACAGGAAGACTGGTCAACCTCATTCCCCCCTCCCCCCACTCACACACACACCCCTCCCCCTCCACGGAGAGGTTTAATGAGAGAAGAAAGGTAGAAGAAGAGAGTAAAGGCCAGTCATGAGCACGTGGAGAGAATTTGGGAGGGGAATGGGGAGAGAAGGGACAAAGGGGAAGAGGGGAAGAGAGGAAGAGCAAAAGAGCAAAGAGAGGAGCAAAGAGAGCCAACCTCATATTTTATTTTATTTTTTTTAAAGATTTATTTATTTTATTTATGCGTAAGAGTACACTGTAGCTATTTTCAGACACACCAGAAGAGAGCATCAGATCCCATTACAGATGGTTGTCAGCCACCTTGTGGTTGCTGGTAATTGAACTCAGGACCTCTGGGAGAAATTTGTGTGTGTGTGTGTGTGTGTGTGTGTGTGTGTGTGTGTGTGTGTGTGTGTGCCCGTTAGTTTAAAAATCTGCTGTAGACCTCCCTTTTAATATCTGTTTAACAAATATTTTTACCATATTTAAATTTTATTTATTTTATTTTACTTAAAAATAATAATGAATAAAGAGTCAATGTGAATAAACAATAAAACAAAAATCAAGGTGATCGGGGTTGGG
>NW_028238828.1:0-19842 GCF_021556685.1 Rattus norvegicus
AAAAAAAAAAACAAAAAAAAAAACAAATAAAAAAACCGGTCGGCCGCAGAGGAGCACGCCAGGGGGTCACTAGCACCAAACGGGAAAACCCTTCCAGTCGCACTCGGCACCAACGACTCCTACCGGTAACGGACGACAACCACCACGGGGAAATCGGGAACGCCTGACACGCGGGACGGTTGTCATAAAGCTGCCCCAGAGAGCACAGGCAAGCAAGCACGGGAAAGCAGGAAGCGCGTACTCATGGGGGGGACGCTAAGCTTCAAGCATCGAAGAGGCCCATGCGCAGAAGAAAAGAGCTAGGGCTGGACAAGCAAACAGCCTTGGTGCAAGCCTCTTCCAACGTCCTTTAATGACAAAAAGAGTCAAAAGGACAGCGTGTCAGCATATATCTCCAGGTACAATAAGGACAGATAGCAAAGATGAAAAGTGTAAAAGACACAGGGATAAACATGACAGGCCACACGGAACGTCTGGAAGTCATGTTCGGTGACGTGTCCCCAAGAGGTCCCCATGTAGAAAGAGAACCGGACCGCAAAGGAACAACTGGTCGACCTTAGAACCCTGAGTGCTCACAGACCGAGGAGGCCATGGTAGATAGCCTGGAACACAGCTTCCCCTCGGCCTCAGAAGTCCATGCTCCCGCTGGCAGGGACCGGGGAGGATCCTGGAAAAAATAAAGTCTCGGAGGCGCCCCCTAGCCGGGACACCTCGGCTCGGAGGCCGGGGACACAGCACCCTCTCGGCCTCAGAGGTCCAGGCTCCCGCTATCAGGGACCGAAGGGACTCCTGGAAAAGAAAAAAAAAAAAATCCGTGGCGCCACCTAGCCGGGCCACCTCGGCTCGGAGGCCGGGGACACAGCACCCTCTCGGCCTCAGAGGTCCAGGCTCCCGCTATCAGGGACCGAAGGGACTCCTGGAAAAGAAAAAAAAAAAAAAAAACTCCGTGGCGCCCCCTAGCCGGGCCACCTCGGCTCGGAGGCCGGGGACACAGCACCCTCTCGGCCTCAGAGGTCCAGGCTCCCGCTATCAGGGACCGAAGGGACTCCTGGAAAAGAAAAAAAAAAAAAAAAACTCCGTGGCGCCCCCTAGCCGGGCCACCTCGGCTCGGAGGCCGGGGACACAGCACCCTCTCGGCCTCAGAGGTCCAGGCTCCCGCTATCAGGGACCGAAGGGACTCCTGGAAAAGAAAAAAAAAAAATCCGTGGCGCCACCTAGCCGGGCCACCTCGGCTCGGAGGCCGGGGACACAGCACCCTCTCGGCCTCAGAGGTCCAGGCTCCCGCTATCAGGGACCGAAGGGACTCCTGGAAAAGAAAAAAAAAAAAAAAAAAACTCCGTGGCGCCCCCTAGCCGGGCCACCTCGGCTCGGAGGCCGGGGACACAGCACCCTCTCGGCCTCAGAGGTCCAGGCTCCCGCTATCAGGGACCGAAGGGACTCCTGGAAAAGAAAAAAAAAAAAAAAACTCCGTGGCGCCCCCTAGCCGGGCCACCTCGGCTCGGAGGCCGGGGACACAGCACCCTCTCGGCCTCAGAGGTCCAGGCTCCCGCTATCAGGGACCGAAGGGACTCCTGGAAAAGAAAAAAAAAAAAAAAAAACTCCGTGGCGCCCCCTAGCCGGGCCACCTCGGCTCGGAGGCCGGGGACACAGCACCCTCTCGGCCTCAGAGGTCCAGGCTCCCGCTATCAGGGACCGAAGGGACTCCTGGAAAAGAAAAAAAAAAAAAAAAAACTCCGTGGCGCCCCCTAGCCGGGCCACCTCGGCTCGGAGGCCGGGGACACAGCACCCTCTCGGCCTCAGAGGTCCAGGCTCCCGCTATCAGGGACCGAAGGGACTCCTGGAAAAGAAAAAAAAAAAAAAAACTCCGTGGCGCCCCCTAGCCGGGCCACCTCGGCTCGGAGGCCGGGGACACAGCACCCTCTCGGCCTCAGAGGTCCAGGCTCCCGCTATCAGGGACCGAAGGGACTCCTGGAAAAGAAAAAAAAAACTCCGTGGCGCCCCCTAGCCGGGCCACCTCGGCTCGGAGGCCGGGGACACAGCACCCTCTCGGCCTCAAAAGTGTCTATGGTCCCGCTGGCTGGGACCGAAGGGACTCCTGGAAAAGAAAAAAAAAAAAAAAAACTCCGTGGCGCCCCCTAGCCGGGCCACCTCGGCTCGGAGGCCGGGGACACAGCACCCTCTCGGCCTCAAAAGTGTCTATGGTCCCGCTGGCTGGGACCGGAGAGGAGGGAAGAAATAAAAAAAATAAAATAAAATAAAATAAAAAATTTAAAAAAAAAAATTGGAAAAAAAAAAAAAATCCGGGACGGGGCCCAAGCCTTCTGGTCGACCTCATCCAGCTGCCACCAACCCCTCCTTGTGTCCCAATAGGTCGTACAGCCACCCTCCTCCCCTGAAGTTCTCCAGGTACAACCTCCTAGCTAGAGATGGTCCCCAGACAGGACGGCGTCTCCGTCGCGCACACCGCCTGCTTGCCTGTCACCCTCTCACCCTGGCCGGCTCACCACAGGCACTTCCCCGTCCTTTGTCACCAACCGGGGGACAGGAGCGTTGCGGAAACTTGTCGCCACTAGGTGTCGCCCGACAGCGATCTCGATCAAGCAAACCAATACAGACTGTCACGCGCCGCCGCCGCCACACACACTCATTCCGTCTCTCCAGAGTGACCTCCCTAGCTCAGGGGGACACTCACCCACGCACAACGGGGCAGGTACCCACCACTTCTCCCGAATGGCACAAACGGTCCCGGTTGTCCCGCCGGAACACAGTGAACGCGGGATGGACTCGGGGCCAACCCCCTCAGGCACCCAGAAAAGGAAAGTAGGACGGAGCGGTGAAAACAGGCCACCTCTAAGTGAAAGGACATGCACTCTCGAATCGGTTAACAATTAGCAAGGAACAGGCACAGTTAGGAAAAGGGAGCGTCCAAACTCCGGCGTGAGGGGAGGGTGGCGGCGACCTCAGTTCCACACCATTTTTAAATGGCTCACTCATTTTTAAAACCCTCCACCGATCCCGATGGGGGGGAGGGGGGGGTTGTTGTTGTTCTCTGTTCCTCGCTGCCACCGCCAGCCGGCACTCACCAAACCACACACCTGCCACCCTCTTTGGAAGACTAAACACAGAGAGTAAATTAAAAGAATGGTGGAATGATGGTGGAATGGTTAAAATTCCCGTGATTTGTTTTCACTCTGATCAAAACATACTTATTTTGTGCATTTGCATTCCCTTGTTCACACGTGCCTCTGTGTGTGTGGTGGGGGGAGGGAGGGAGGGAGGGAGGGAGGGAGGGAGAAAGAGAGAGAGAGAGAGAGAGAGAGAGAGAGAGAGAGAGAGAGAGAGAGAGCCAATTTAAAAAATAAAAACATGGTTAAATACAGCCACTTTGGGAAGATTGCTAGAGAGAATGCAGTCCAGAGTATGGAGGCCAGAGCTCTGGACGCTCTAGACCACAGGTCTCCCATCTCCCATATACCAGGCACCCAGCACCACCATCCCTACTTTGTTTGTTTGTGCGTTTGTTTGCTTGCTTGTTACATTAGTTTCATCCCAAGTTAATAATTATATATTTTTTTTCTATGCACGTATTTAGTTGTGGCAGGGGAACTCCTTCTTTAGGACAGGCAGACTTAGCTAGTTAGTTAGCCAGTCAAAAGTACGTAAAAAATTTATATCAACATAAATATCATTCACTAAGAAATCCTATCTGAAGAAAAAGAAAGAAAGGAAGAAAGAAGGAAGGGAGGGAGGGAGGGAGGGAGAGGGAGAGAGAGAGAGAGAGAGAGAAAGAAAGAGGAAAACTGGCAGACTTAGTTTTAGTGTTTTTGTTATTGTTTATTCAAGATATTGTTTCAGGGCTGGAGAGACGGCTCAGCGGTGAAGAGCACTGACTGCTCTTCCAGAGATCCTTAGTTCAAATCCCAGCAACCACATGGTGGCTCACAACCATCTGTAATGGAATCCTCTCCTTGTGTGTTGAAGACAGTGACAGTGTGCTCATAAAATAAATAAACAATAAAAAATATGTTTGAAGATTAAAGAAAAAACTCTCTCTCTCTCTCTCTCTCTCTCTCTCTCTCTCTCACACACACACACACACAAATAAACTCTGTAATAAAAATCAATGTGACTTCATGATCAAACTTCTATAGTCAATAGGACTAGAGAGAACACATGTCTGTAAAATAAAAGCAGAACCTTTTCTGCTTTGTTTTGTTTTGCCTCAAGGTACGTTTCTTTTGGTATAGCCCAGGCAGTCATGGAACTTGCTCCGTAGACTTATCTAGCCTCAAGCTCACAGAGGTCCACTCTGCCTGCCTCGGCCACCCACACAGCTCTCTCTGCTGACTATATGTCTGCATGCCAGAAGAGGGCACCAGAACCTAGGAGGACACACCACATGGCTCCTGAGAATCCAGGTTTTGACTTTAAAAAAAAAAAAAAAAAAAAAAATTCTGACAGCATAGAGGGTAGATATCTGCCTGCCAGGCTCTTCTAGTGCTGTTTAAGGTGGGGTAATAGCCATGTGAAGGAGACAAGGGGAGAGGAAAAATCGATTGGATGAGTAGTGCTGCTGAGATTAAGGAACACACACACACACACACACACACACACACAGAGAGAGAGAGAGAGAGAGAGAGAGAGACAGAGACAGAGACAGAGACAGAGACAGAGACAGACAGAGACAGACAGAGACAGTAAGACAAAGAGACAGAGAGAGAGAGATGACAGAGGGACACACCGAGGGAAAGACATCAGGACCAGCTGAATTTCTCAAGAAAAGAAAAGAAGAGAAAGGAAAAATGTTTTCTATATACACAAATCTGTATACATGATTTGTTATAGTGTCCCATTTGGGCACTTTGGATTCAACTGTGGATGGTTGGCAGCCAGCTTGGCTGACACCTGACCTCACCAAGATGGAAGCAGCCGGCCATTAGCCCTGATGTTCCAGGTCACTTCTGTTTCTCCCTTTCCCAGCCTCTAGGGAAACAGAACTTAATTAAACTCAGTTTGCACGTGCAGAAAGGTGAAGAGGCACCCAAAAGCAGCCAGAAGCCTCAGACCATCCACAGCCACATGTTCTCCTTCTGCCTATATTACTTCTAAATGATCGTATTTATTTATTTATTTATTTATTTATTTATTTATTTATTTACTTACTTACTTACTTACTTACTTACTTACTTACTTACTTTTTTTTCTTTCTTTTTTTTCGGAGCTGGGGACAGAACCCAGGGCCTTGCACTTGCTAGGCAAGCGCTCTACCACTGAGCTAAATCCCCAACCCCCTTACTTACTTACTTACTTACTTACTTACTTACTTACTTATTTTTGTCATACTTAAACAATCATTCGTCCTTGAATTCCTCCTGTATGCCAGGTAGACTTAGTCAGTCAGTCAGTCAGTCAGTCAGTCATTTAGCCAGGTCAAAATAGTTAAACATAAATATCAATAAAATCAATAAAAATCAAATGCAAACCCAATAGACAGTAAGTAAAATCGAATAAACCAAAAGATACATCATAAGCACAGAGTTTCAGCCGGACATTGAAAAGCAGCAGTTACCGAAGCAGTCTCCCTCCCACACCAACACACACACAGCTCGACCACCACCTTATCTGCACATTTTCAGCTCCTGCTTTCTAGAGTTACCAAGTTTATACACTACAGAGTTTAGCAAGGCAGGCCGGTTCACCGCACCCCCAGGGTCAGAGAACATGCTAGACCAGCTCTAGGGGATGGGCTGGGGGGCAGGGGAGGGTGGGAAGAGGGGAAACAGGCAGACTTAGGTATTCTAGTTTTGTTCATTCAAGATTCCACTTCTCTCTGTTGTAGCCCTGATAGACAGACAGGCAGGCAGGAATATTTGTTTGTCTGGCTTGGGGTTTGGGTTTGGTCCATTTGTTGGTGGATTTTGTTTTGTTTTGTTTCATTTTGTTTTTCGGGAAGTGTGGTGACTTAGTGCCTACACAAGCCAAGGCAGGAAAAATAAATAAGTAAAGATCTCTGAAACACAAATCTGGAGTGGGCTCTAGCATGGCCATGGACACACGCATGCACAGACGCACGCACGCACGCACGCATTGTAGACACGCACTCAAGGACACACTGGATTCTACAATGTTTGGTTTCTGAGTGTGTGTCATACAGAACCTAACAGAATATGTAATGAACTCTGGCAGTGACAGCAGAAACAACCTATGAGAAGGCGTCCTTGCAATATTAAAATGGCAGGCTAGCCAGGTGACAGTTATCTTAACCAATCTGATGTAGGCCTCATTCACACGGCATCTAGGCCTTAACAGTTAATTGTATCTGTTTCTTTATTTTCCTCTTAGGCCATCACATTGTTTTACCTAGACCTTTAACAGCCAGCAGCTACCAGCCTACAGCTACCAGTTTCTTTCTTTTCATAAAGAAACCCTGTCTGAAAAACTAGGGGAGGGAGACAAACAGATTAACAGATCTCTCTCTCTCTCTCTCTCTCGCTCTCTCGCTCTCTCGCTCTCTCGCTCTCTCGCTCTCTCGCTCTCTCGCTCTCTCGCTCTCTCGCTCTCTCGCTCTCTCGCTCTCTCGGCGCGTGTGTTTGTGTGTTCAACAGAGGAGGCATTCAGGTCTGAGAGACGGGGGAGGGAAAGAGGGAAGAGAGACAGAGAGTGACAGAGAAACAGTTGACAGAGAGGGAGAATTGTAGGTTAATTATTGTTCCGTCTCCTCAATCACGGTCTACTGGTCGCCATCGTGGCAACCATGCCCCGCAACCCTACCTTCGGTAAGATCAAGCATAATGGCGGCAACCATATAATTCCTGCTTAGTCGCACTGAACACTCCGGTCATCACTACCTGTGGAGAATTGTAAGGGGGCTCCTCTGGTCTAGAGAGTAGTACCCTTGAATGAAATGAGGATCACAGCAAGCATTATTTGTTTTGAGATATAAGATGTGGAAAGAACTATATGTGTGGATTTACAGACAGACAGACAGACAGACAGACAGACAGACAGACAGACAGACAGAGAGGACAGGACAGGACAGGACAGGACAGGACAGGACAGGACAGGACAGGAGAAAAAAACAAGAACACAAACAAAAACTCAAAATGGAAGTCCGGTTCCAAATAGTCTCTGTCTGCCCTGTCGCTCTAGTGTTGGTGGTCCAGGTTATAAAAGCTTATACATGGGTGGGTGCGGGAAGTGCTGCTGGGTGTTCAGTTCAGGTCCAAGATTATTGCGGGTAACTAGACAACAAAGAAAGCAGTTAGACTGACTCCTACAGTGTTCGGTTTCTGAGTGTGTTATCACACAGAAGAGCCTAACAGAATATGTAATGAATTCTGGCAGCAACAGCAGAAACAACCAATGAGAAAGTGTCCTTATAATATTAGCAACTGCAACAAAATGGCAGACTAGCCAGCTAACAGTTCCCTAGCCATTAACTCATCTGACATAGGCCTTCTTCACGTTGCATCTAGATAGGTCTTCCTATCTTCCTCTCCAGTGCTGAGACCAAAGTGAGATCAAAGTCATGCATCACCATGGGTGCCTTCCTTTTCATTTCTTTTCTTTCATCCTAGGAAGTGAGTGAGTGTGTGTGTGTGTGTGTGTGTGTGTGTGTGTGTGTGTGTGTGTGTGTGTGTAAAGAGAGAGAGAAGGAGGGGGGGAGAGAGAGAGAGAGCTTTAGAGAGAGAGAGCTTGAGAGAGAGAGAGAGCTTTAAAATCAGCACTCAAGCCTTTTCTCTTCCTATCCCTATCCCAATCCCCCCCCCCAAACCAGCAGCAAAGCCACCAGCACTCGAGAGACAGAGGAAGATGAAATCTCTGGTCTGAGAAACAAGAGGAGGTAGATAAACATACCCCCCCCTCTCTCCTTCATAATTTGTTAAAGTGTTCCCTTTGTGTTGTGTGGACTCTACTTTATTAAGCAAGTTTCACATCGTACTAGCTCCAAAGAGGAGTCAACAGTCTCTTGGCGTGCAGACAGTTGTTGCCTGCTTTAAATATTTTTTGGTGTGTTTGTTTGTTTGTTTGTTTGTTTGTTTGTTTGTTTGTTTCAAAACCGAGGGCCTGCCTGCGTTCAACAGATCCAAACCCAGTTCTCAGAGGGGAAAATGGAGTCAAGTCCGAAGTCACTGGCATTTAAGTCATCTGCCATTGACAGTCATAGGAGATGGGAATATCGTCCTTTCTCCAATGGAGACTCACCTGGGTATGCATCAACCACATCTAAGGGCAGGCCTGGGTTAGTACGGGGTGGTGGATGGGGAGGAAGGATCTGGAAAGAGCTTTGCGATGGGAAACTATGATCAGAATGTTGCACAGAAAACAAAATTTGTATTTAAAAAGAAAAAAAAAAGGCTATCCAAAAAATCTATCCAAAAATGAAAGGAAACAAAACAAAACAAAACAAAACAAAACAAAACAAAACCGACAGCAGAACTTTACTAACTGCAAATGCTCCATCTCCCTGTATCCAACCACTCCACTCCCAGATAGGTAGATGATAGTTTGCACTTCTGTCCCAGTCGGGTTAAGAAAAGGGGAACCACCTCTGTGGAGAGCCATCTCTCCAGCCCTTGACAAGCTTTATTTAACTAAACATTAAACATGAATCAGAAACGCCAAACCCTGTACATATATGGTCCAGATTCACCCTTACTTAGAAATCCCCGAGCTGGCAGGGCGAGGCTGGGAATTGAGAGTGAGCAAAAAGGGAGTCTGCCTCTTTCCCCCAGGGTGTGCTATCAACTCCATTACCATTTCCAAACAGCTGGGTGTGAGTCTAACTAAGGTTTCCTTCAGTCAGACATTTGCCAGGAGCCGGAGCCCTGACAGGACAGCGAGAGCGATGATCAGACATCATTTCACAGTGAAATCATCACTCGCTGATTTCAGGCAGAAAACTTTAGAAAACTCTAAACTCTAAAGAGGCACTGAAGCGTGCTAGGGCAGCAGCAGTACTTCCCCGACTGACCTTCAGGAACCTGCATATTCTCCAGCCCCGCCCCACCCCACCCCCTCTCAGCTAGCTCCTGTCCACCCCTCCCCCTCCCCCCACATACAGGGAGGAGGCCTTGTGTGTGTGTGGGGGGGGGGGGGGCGGCAGCGGGAAGATGCAACTCTCTCTTGAGAGAGAGTTCGGGTCTCCCAAACAAATACATAACTAGAAACTTCATTTATTTACTTTATTTCATCGAGCATACCGTGGAAGAGGGAAAAGGAACAGGGAAGCTAGGCCAACTGGTCGAGCTCCTCCTTTCGTTTTGTTTCAAAAAGGAAAGGAAAAGCCAAAGAACCCCCTCTTTTTGGTGAAAGGAACAGAATGGTGAAAGTTGAAACATCGGCTCGCCACTTAATACTTTGGCTTTTAATAAAAGGGACAGCAGATCGACTTCCGAGTTGATTAAGAGAGAGAGAAAGAGAGAGAGAGAGAGAGAGAGAGAGAGAGAGAGAGAGAGAGAGAGAGAGAGATAAAAACCACAAAAAAACGTTTTGTCGACCAGCCTCCTTTTAAACCTCTGTTACACAGGAAGACTGGTCAACCTCATTCCCCCCTCCCCCCACTCACACACACACCCCTCCCCCTCCACGGAGAGGTTTAATGAGAGAAGAAAGGTAGAAGAAGAGAGTAAAGGCCAGTCATGAGCACGTGGAGAGAATTTGGGAGGGGAATGGGGAGAGAAGGGACAAAGGGGAAGAGGGGAAGAGAGGAAGAGCAAAAGAGCAAAGAGAGGAGCAAAGAGAGCCAACCTCATATTTTATTTTATTTTTTTTAAAGATTTATTTATTTTATTTATGCGTAAGAGTACACTGTAGCTATTTTCAGACACACCAGAAGAGAGCATCAGATCCCATTACAGATGGTTGTCAGCCACCTTGTGGTTGCTGGTAATTGAACTCAGGACCTCTGGGAGAAATTTGTGTGTGTGTGTGTGTGTGTGTGTGTGTGTGTGTGTGTGTGTGTGTGTGCCCGTTAGTTTAAAAATCTGCTGTAGACCTCCCTTTTAATATCTGTTTAACAAATATTTTTACCATATTTAAATTTTATTTATTTTATTTTACTTAAAAATAATAATGAATAAAGAGTCAATGTGAATAAACAATAAAACAAAAATCAAGGTGATCGGGGTTGGGGATTTAGCTCAGTGGTAGAGCGCTTGCCTAGCAAGAGTAAGGCCCTGGGTTCGGTCCCCAGCTCCGAAAAAAAGAAAAAAGAAAAAAAAAAAATCAAGGTGATCAACAGATACCGACGACTGACATGGAAAAAAGTTAATAGATCGCCATAAAAACAGAGTAAGTGCGATGTAAACAATAAAACAGATGGGATGGAGAGATGGCTCAGCGGTTAAGAGCACTGACCGCTCTCCCAGAGGTCCTGAGTTCAAATCCCAGCAACCACATGGTGGCTCACAACCATCTGTAATGAGACCTGATGCCCTCTTCTGGTGTGTCTGAAGACAGCTACAGTGTACTCACATGCGTTAAATAAATAAATTTAAAAAAAAAAGAAAACAATAAAGCAGAAATTAAGACGAGGGACACAGAAGGACAAGGGAGATAAAACAATTAAATGTTAACAGACATAAAGTGGGAACGACGGGGTTGGGGATTTAGCTCTGTGGTAGAGTGCTTGCCTAGCAAATGCAAGGCCCTGGATTCAGTCCCCAGCTCTGAAAAAAGAAAAAAGAAAAAAGAAAAAAAAAGAAAAGCGGGAACGAGATGAAGGGCAAATATAGACGACTGAAACGAAATGATGGAATAAATTTATAAAATAATAATAAAATACGAGTAAATACGAATAAATGGCAAACTGGACTTTAATAAATGTTTAAATCAAGGTGAATGACAAATACAATTTAGACAAAAAGGTTTTGAAAAATGAAAAGAAATAGAAAGCATATATGAATCAATAACAAGACTGAAGTCACAATGGCCTTGAAGTGACACGGACGACAAACGTGAAAAACATAAATGAAATAATTTCGACAGCCACGGACATTCACATGGTGTGTTGGGAAACACCGCAGTCTTTATTTGGCGAGTAAAAACGCCTCGGGGAACTCTGTACATAGGAGGCTGGGAGCATGAATCACTCTATCTATCTATCTATCTATCTATCTATCTATCTATCTATCTATCTATCTATCTATCTATTATTTTTTATTTTTCTCTCCCTTACATCTTCCCACCATACCATACGTTTCTCCTTATACAAATCCATAGATTTATATATGTTCTTAATTTCATTTTTTTCCTCTGCCACACAGCCCACCACACAGAACCTCTAGATCTCGGGATCCCCTTCTGCCAGCACCAGTGGCAAGGGCACAGCTCCCCAGAGAATTAACTCGATCCGAACATAAGCGCGACAAGAAATTAAAAGTTAAATCGGAAGTGAAACTGAAAATGAAATTTTGGCCGAAAATAAAATAAAATGAAAGGTATAAGTTTTGTGACAATCAAATCATAAATCCCAATTGGGCAAAAAATAAAATTACAAAGTCAAAATTTTGTCCAGTCCACTGTGCTCCTGTGGAATCCCTCCCTGGAACTTGCTCGGTAGAGTAGTCTAGTCCCAAACTCACAGAGGTCTGCCCTGCCTTTCTCTGAAACCTACAGAGCCAGTCAAAACCTACAATCCTTTGTTGTTTGTTTGGCAGTTTGGCAGTTTGTTTGTTCCTGGACAAAAATGTGGGCTCTCTCTGATTCCTATATGTCTGCATGCCAGAAGAGGGCACCAGAACATAAGAGGACACACCACACAGCTCCTGAGAATCCAGAGGGTTTTTTTTTGTTTTGTTTGTTTTGTTTGTTTTTTCTTCCTCTTTTCTTTTTTTCCGGAGCTGGGGACCTTGCTCTTCCCAGGGCCTTGCGCTTGCTAGGCAAGCGCTCTACCACTGAGCTAAATCCCCAACCCCGAGAATCCAGGTTTTTGACCAAAACAAAAAACAACAACAGGGGCTGGAGAGATGGCTCAGCGGTTAAGAGCACTGACTGCTCTTCCAGACGTCCTGAGTTCAATTGCCAGCAACCACATGGTGGCTCACAACCATCTGTAATGAGATCTGATTGATCTCTTCTGGTGTGTCTGAAGATAACTGCAGCATACTCAGATAAATAAAAAACAAATCTAAAAAAATTAAAAACAACAACAAAAAACACAAAAACAAACAAACAAACAAAACCCCCAAAACTAACAACCTAGAGGGTAGATATCTGCCTGCCCAGGTCTTCTAGTGCTATTTAAGGCTTCCTGTAGATAATAAAGCTTGTGTATCTTTTATCCAGGAACAGAATCATCAAGGCAGGGTAGGAGAGAAGCCCTGTTTGGGATTAAACGTTTCTACAACGTAACAGGAGGAGGCGGAGGGAGAGGGGCTCCTCAGACATAAATCTAAAATAGTACAATGGATCATTTTGAAGGCGTGTGGGTGAGGGTGACTGGAGACAGAGTTTTTCTCTGAGTGAGTGTGGAACTCACTGTCCCTGAGCTCAGCCTGTGATGAGAGAGAGAGAGAGAGAGAGAGAGAGAGAGAGAGAGAGAGAGAGAGAGATCGAATTTTCTGTGTCTCTCTGTCTCTGTCTGTCTGTCTCTCTCTCTCTGTGTCTGTCTCTCTCTCTGTCTCCCTGTCTCTGTCTCTCTTCCTCTCTCTGTCTCTCTGTCTCTCTCTGTCTCTGTCTCTCCCCCCTCCCCCATGCGTGTGTTTGTGTGTTCAACCGAGGAGGCAATGGCAGATAAATGTCTGCCCCTCCTCTGTAAGCCAGGCCACTCCATTACTGCCTTTCCTTTTTCTTAGTTTGTTTGGTTTATTCCAAGTTAATTGTATCTGTTTCTTTATTTTCCTCCTCATTTCTTTAGTTGAGTCAGGGGTCTTTGCACAAAAGCCCTGGAAATCAGTACCTGGATCAGGTCTGCAGCCTGCTCACAGAGTTCTACCCACCTTCACCTCTCAAGTGATGCAATCAAAGACATGCAGCACCACACCTGGCTTCTTTTCACATGTACATTTACTTTAGTTCCAATGCTCATTCAGGTCTGAGAGACGGGGGAGGGAAGGAGGGAAGAGAGACAGAGAGTGACAGAGAAACAGTTGACCGAGAGGGAGAATTGTAGGTTAATTATTGTTCCGTCTCCTCAATCACGGTCTACTGGTCGCCATCGTGGCAACCATGCCCCGCAACCCTACCTTCGGTAAGATCAAGCATAATGGCGGCAACCATATAATTCCTGCTTAGTCGCACTGAACACTCCGGTCATCACTACCTGTGGAGAATTGTAAGGGGGCTCCTCTGGTCTAGAGAGTAGTACCCTTGAATGAAATGAGGATCACAGCAAGCATTATTTGTTTTGAGATATAAGATGTGGAAAGAACTATATGTGTGGATTTACAGACAGACAGACAGACAGACAGACAGACAGACAGACAGAGAGGACAGGACAGGACAGGACAGGACAGGACAGGACAGGACAGGAGAAAAAAACAAGAACACAAACAAAAACTCAAAATGGAAGTCCGGTTCCAAATAGTCTCTGTCTGCCCTGTCGCTCTAGTGTTGGTGGTCCAGGTTATAAAAGCTTATACATGGGTGGGTGCGGGAAGTGCTGCTGGGTGTTCAGTTCAGGTCCAAGATTATTGCGGGTAACTAGACAACAAAGAAAGCAGTTAGACTGACTCCTACAGTGTTCGGTTTCTGAGTGTGTTATCACACAGAAGAGCCTAACAGAATATGTAATGAATTCTGGCAGCAACAGCAGAAACAACCAATGAGAAAGTGTCCTTATAATACTAGCAACTGCAACAAAATGGCAGACTAGCCAGCTAACAGTTCCCTAGCCATTAACTCATCTGACATAGGCCTTCTTCACGTTGCATCTAGATAGGTCTTCCTGTCTTCCTCTCCAGTGTGTGTGTGTGTGTGTGTGTGTGTGTGTGTGTGTGTGTGTGTGTGTGTGTGTGTAAAGAGAGAGAGAAGGAGGGGGGGAGAGAGAGAGAGAGCTTTAGAGAGAGAGAGCTTTAGAGAGAGAGAGAGCTTTAAAATCAGCACTCAAGCCTTTTCTCTTCCTATCCCTATCCCAACCCCCCCCCCCCCAAACCAGCAGCAAAGCCACCAGCACTCGAGAGACAGAGGAAGATGAAATCTCTAGTCTGAGAAACAAGAGGAGGTAGATAAACATACCCCCCCCCTCTCTCCTTCATAATTTGTTAAAGTGTTCCCTTTGTGTTGTGTGGACTCTACTGTATTAAGCAAGTTTCACATCGTACTATCTCCAAAGAGGAGTCAACAGTCTCTTGGCGTGCAGGCAGTTGTTGCCTGCTTTAAATATTTTTTGGTGTGTTTGTTTGTTTGTTTGTTTGTTTGTTTGTTTGTTTGTTTCAAAACCGAGGGCCTGCCTGCGTTCAACAGATCCAAACCCAGTTCTCAGAGGGGAAAATGGAGTCAAGTCCGAAGTCACTGGCATTTAGGTCATCGGCCATTGACAGTCATAGGAGATGGGAATATCGTCCTTTCTCCAATGGAGACTCACCTGGGTATGCATCAACCACATCTAAGGGCAGGCCTGGGTTAGTACGGGGTGGTGGATGGGGAGGAAGGATCTGGAAAGAGCTTTGCGATGGGAAACTATGATCAGAATGTTGCACAGAAAACAAAATTTGTACTTAAAAAAAAAAAAGGCTCCCGATATCTATCCAAAAATGAAAGGAAATAAAAACCGACATCAGAACTTTACTAACTGCAAATGCTCCATCTCCCTGTATCCAACCACTCCACTCCCAGATAGGTAGATGATAGTTTGCACTTCTGTCCCAGTTGGGCTGTCGAGGTTAAGGGAAGGGGAACCACCTCTGTGGTTATGTGATCCACACACGAAATAAAATAAAAGGAGCGGATAAACGTGCCTGGCATTTTAAGATGCTCAATTTCTTTGCAAGCTTCATTTTGTTTCATTCTTTTAAAGGTTTACTTATTTATTTTCACTTACATTGAGTACACTAAAGCCCTTTTCACATACACAGGGCAGTAGAGTGCATGGGATATCCCTTTGCAGAGGGTTGTGAGCCACCATGTGGTTTCTGTGGAATCGAACTCAGGACCTCTGGAAGAGCAGAGCGGTGAGTGCTCTTAACCTCGGAGCCATCTCTCCAGCCCTTGACAAGCTTTATTTAACTAAACATTAAACATGAATCAGAAACGCCAAACCCTGTACATATATGGTCCAGATTCACCCTTACTTAGAAATCCCCGAGCTGGCAGGGCGAGGCTGGGAATTGAGAGTGAGCAAAAAGGGAGTCTGCCTCTTTCCCCCAGGGTGTGCTATCAACTCCATTACCATTTCCAAACAGCTGGGTGTGAGTCTAACTAAGGTTTCCTTCAGTCAGACATTTGCCAGGAGCCGGAGCCCTGACAGGACAGCGAGAGCGATGATCAGACATCATTTCACAGTGAAATCATCACTCGCTGATTTCAGGCAGAAAACTTTAGAAAACTCTAAACTCTAAAGAGGCACTGAAGCGTGCTAGGGCAGCAGCAGTACTTCCCCGACTGACCTTCAGGAACCTGCATATTCTCCAGCCCCGCCCCACCCCACCCCCTCTCAGCTAGCTCCTGTCCACCCCTCCCCCTCCCCCCACATACAGGGAGGAGGCCTTGTGTGTGTGTGGGGGGGGGGGGGGCGGCAGCGGGAAGATGCAACTCTCTCTTGAGAGAGAGTTCGGGTCTCCCAAACAAATACATAACTAGAAACTTCATTTATTTACTTTATTTCATCGAGCATACCGTGGAAGAGGGAAAAGGAACAGGGAAGCTAGGCCAACTGGTCGAGCTCCTCCTTTCGTTTTGTTTCAAAAAGGAAAGGAAAAGCCAAAGAACCCCCTCTTTTTGGTGAAAGGAACAGAATGGTGAAAGTTGAAACATCGGCTCGCCACTTAATACTTTGGCTTTTAATAAAAGGGACAGCAGATCGACTTCCGAGTTGATTAAGAGAGAGAGAAAGAGAGAGAGAGAGAGAGAGAGAGAGAGAGAGAGAGAGAGAGAGAGAGATAAAAACCACAAAAAAACGTTTTGTCGACCAGCCTCCTTTTAAACCTCTGTTACACAGGAAGACTGGTCAACCTCATTCCCCCCTCCCCCCACTCACACACACACCCCTCCCCCTCCACGGAGAGGTTTAATGAGAGAAGAAAGGTAGAAGAAGAGAGTAAAGGCCAGTCATGAGCACGTGGAGAGAATTTGGGAGGGGAATGGGGAGAGAAGGGACAAAGGGGAAGAGGGGAAGAGAGGAAGAGCAAAAGAGCAAAGAGAGGAGCAAAGAGAGCCAACCTCATATTTTATTTTATTTTTTTTAAAGATTTATTTATTTTATTTATGCGTAAGAGTACACTGTAGCTATTTTCAGACACACCAGAAGAGAGCATCAGATCCCATTACAGATGGTTGTCAGCCACCTTGTGGTTGCTGGTAATTGAACTCAGGACCTCTGGGAGAAATTTGTGTGTGTGTGTGTGTGTGTGTGTGTGTGTGTGTGTGTGTGTGTGTGTGCCCGTTAGTTTAAAAATCTGCTGTAGACCTCCCTTTTAATATCTGTTTAACAAATATTTTTACCATATTTAAATTTTATTTATTTTATTTTACTTAAAAATAATAATGAATAAAGAGTCAATGTGAATAAACAATAAAACAAAAATCAAGGTGATCGGGGTTGGGGATTTAGCTCAGTGGTAGAGCGCTTGCCTAGCAAGAGTAAGGCCCTGGGTTCGGTCCCCAGCTCCGAAAAAAAGAAAAAAGAAAAAAAAAAAATCAAGGTGATCAACAGATACCGACGACTGACATGGAAAAAAGTTAATAGATCGCCATAAAAACAGAGTAAGTGCGATGTAAACAATAAAACAGATGGGATGGAGAGATGGCTCAGCGGTTAAGAGCACTGACCGCTCTCCCAGAGGTCCTGAGTTCAAATCCCAGCAACCACATGGTGGCTCACAACCATCTGTAATGAGACCTGATGCCCTCTTCTGGTGTGTCTGAAGACAGCTACAGTGTACTCACATGCGTTAAATAAATAAATTTAAAAAAAAAAGAAAACAATAAAGCAGAAATTAAGACGAGGGACACAGAAGGACAAGGGAGATAAAACAATTAAATGTTAACAGACATAAAGTGGGAACGACGGGGTTGGGGATTTAGCTCTGTGGTAGAGTGCTTGCCTAGCAAATGCAAGGCCCTGGATTCAGTCCCCAGCTCTGAAAAAAGAAAAAAGAAAAAAGAAAAAAAAAGAAAAGCGGGAACGAGATGAAGGGCAAATATAGACGACTGAAACGAAATGATGGAATAAATTTATAAAATAATAATAAAATACGAGTAAATACGAATAAATGGCAAACTGGACTTTAATAAATGTTTAAATCAAGGTGAATGACAAATACAATTTAGACAAAAAGGTTTTGAAAAATGAAAAGAAATAGAAAGCATATATGAATCAATAACAAGACTGAAGTCACAATGGCCTTGAAGTGACACGGACGACAAACGTGAAAAACATAAATGAAATAATTTCGACAGCCACGGACATTCACATGGTGTGTTGGGAAACACCGCAGTCTTTATTTGGCGAGTAAAAACGCCTCGGGGAACTCTGTACATAGGAGGCTGGGAGCATGAATCACTCTATCTATCTATCTATCTATCTATCTATCTATCTATCTATCTATCTATCTATTTTTTATTTTTCTCTCCCTTACATCTTCCCACCATACCATACGTTTCTCCTTATACAAATCCATAGATTTATATATGTTCTTAATTTCATTTTTTTCCTCTGCCACACAGCCCACCACACAGAACCTCTAGATCTCGGGATCCCCTTCTGCCAGCACCAGTGGCAAGGGCACAGCTCCCCAGAGAATTAACTCGATCCGAACATAAGCGCGACAAGAAATTAAAAGTTAAATCGGAAGTGAAACTGAAAATGAAATTTTGGCCGAAAATAAAATAAAATGAAAGGTATAAGTTTTGTGACAATCAAATCATAAATCCCAATTGGGCAAAAAATAAAATTACAAAGTCAAAATTTTGTCCAGTCCACTGTGCTCCTGTGGAATCCCTCCCTGGAACTTGCTCGGTAGAGTAGTCTAGTCCCAAACTCACAGAGGTCTGCCCTGCCTTTCTCTGAAACCTACAGAGCCAGTCAAAACCTACAATCCTTTGTTGTTTGTTTGGCAGTTTGGCAGTTTGTTTGTTCCTGGACAAAAATGTGGGCTCTCTCTGATTCCTATATGTCTGCATGCCAGAAGAGGGCACCAGAACATAAGAGGACACACCACACAGCTCCTGAGAATCCAGAGGGTTTTTTTTTGTTTTGTTTGTTTTGTTTGTTTTTTCTTCCTCTTTTCTTTTTTTCCGGAGCTGGGGACCTTGCTCTTCCCAGGGCCTTGCGCTTGCTAGGCAAGCGCTCTACCACTGAGCTAAATCCCCAACCCCGAGAATCCAGGTTTTTGACCAAAACAAAAAACAACAACAGGGGCTGGAGAGATGGCTCAGCGGTTAAGAGCACTGACTGCTCTTCCAGACGTCCTGAGTTCAATTGCCAGCAACCACATGGTGGCTCACAACCATCTGTAATGAGATCTGATTGATCTCTTCTGGTGTGTCTGAAGATAACTGCAGCATACTCAGATAAATAAAAAACAAATCTAAAAAAATTAAAAACAACAACAAAAAACACAAAAACAAACAAACAAACAAAACCCCCAAAACTAACAACCTAGAGGGTAGATATCTGCCTGCCCAGGTCTTCTAGTGCTATTTAAGGCTTCCTGTAGATAATAAAGCTTGTGTATCTTTTATCCAGGAACAGAATCATCAAGGCAGGGTAGGAGAGAAGCCCTGTTTGGGATTAAACGTTTCTACAACGTAACAGGAGGAGGCGGAGGGAGAGGGGCTCCTCAGACATAAATCTAAAATAGTACAATGGATCATTTTGAAGGCGTGTGGGTGAGGGTGACTGGAGACAGAGTTTTTCTCTGAGTGAGTGTGGAACTCACTGTCCCTGAGCTCAGCCTGTGATGAGAGAGAGAGAGAGAGAGAGAGAGAGAGAGAGAGAGAGAGAGAGAGATCGAATTTTCTGTGTCTCTCTGTCTCTGTCTGTCTGTCTCTCTCTCTCTGTGTCTGTCTCTCTCTCTGTCTCCCTGTCTCTGTCTCTCTTCCTCTCTCTGTCTCTCTGTCTCTCTCTGTCTCTGTCTCTCCCCCCTCCCCCATGCGTGTGTTTGTGTGTTCAACCGAGGAGGCAATGGCAGATAAATGTCTGCCCCTCCTCTGTAAGCCAGGCCACTCCATTACTGCCTTTCCTTTTTCTTAGTTTGTTTGGTTTATTCCAAGTTAATTGTATCTGTTTCTTTATTTTCCTCCTCATTTCTTTAGTTGAGTCAGGGGTCTTTGCACAAAAGCCCTGGAAATCAGTACCTGGATCAGGTCTGCAGCCTGCTCCACAGAGTTCTACCCACCTTCACCTCTCAAGTGATGCAATCAAAGACATGCAGCACCACACCTGGCTTCTTTTCACATGTACATTTACTTTAGTTCAATGCTCATTCAGGTCTGAGAGACGGGGGAGGGAAGGAGGGAAGAGAGAGACAGAGAGTGACAGAGAAACAGTTGACCGAGAGGGAGAATTGTAGGTTAATTATTGTTCCGTCTCCTCAATCACGGTCTACTGGTCGCCATCGTGGCAACCATGCCCCCGCAACCCTACCTTCGGTAAGATCAAGCATAATGGCGGCAACCATATAATTCCTGCTTAGTCGCACTGAACACTCCGGTCATCACTACCTGTGGAGAATTGTAAGG
>NW_028238829.1:0-51652 GCF_021556685.1 Rattus norvegicus
GTTGCCCACTGTTGAGATGGGTTGTGCACATGTCCCTGTTTTCCGTTGTCTGGTGGTGGCCCCGGTGAAAGGGTCCTTCCACCCACAGGAGGGGTGGCACTGTTGCCCTGGGGCCCTTGAGCACTGTTTCCCAGCCAGAGGTACCCAATTTTAAGAAAGAGGTCACAGGTACTTTGTAAAGAGCTTCTATGTAAAACACGCCTGAAGCATTGTGGTATACCCGTGACTGTGTGAATGATCATCAGGAAGCATTTTCCCCAAAGTTCTGCTGTGCTTAAATAGGCCTAAAATGAGTTGCCTGGTGTCAAGACCAGGGAGGTGTGAACCAAGGCCAGCTCCTGAGTCCTGTTGAAGCAGATTCCTCTATTGCCTGGCAGGGGCCCCTGGTGCTTGCAGAGATTCCCCCAACACAACATAGCCCCACCCCACACCCCTCAACCCCAGTCTCAAGCCTTCCACTACTCCCACCACTCCACCCACCATCCCACCTCTATGGACCCAGTCAACTCTGTCTTTACAGTCTGTCTAAGGCCAGCTCGGGACACCACAGGGTTAAAGGAGGAAGGCTGAGTGTGGAATTGGCTGGGATGGAGGGGTGTGGGCCCCTACTTTCCACTTTTCCCTGCGGGATAAACTTTCATTTATACGGGGAGGGGGAGGGGCAGAGGGAGAGGGAGGGGAGTGGGGGAAGCATGTGCATTCCCCTCTGACCAGCTGAGGGTTCTCTTAACCCTGGAAAAGGGGAAAGAAAGAGCAAAGGAGGAGAGGGAGAAATCATACACACACACACACACACACACACACACACACACACACACATAGGCACACACAGGCACACACACAGGCAAACACACAGGCAAACACACAGGCAGACAGACACACACGCACGCACACACACACACACCCTCACACACACTGTGTACAAAGCCAGAAATTCCAACAGCTTCACACATAAATATAAATACATACATTCACACAGAGACACAGACAGACAGACTCATCAGAGGATGGAGCACGCTTCATTAAACAGGCTCCAACCGTTTCAGCCATGTCCACATATCCCACCTTTCCACATGTCCGCATTTGGTGGATAGAGCAAACTCTAAGGAGCTGGCTCCGAGAACCTTATTCCCCACCCCCCCGCCCCAGCCCCATCATACCACCTAAGACCGCGCTCTCTCTGTGTAAGAAAAAGATCACCTCGAAAAACACATGTCACATATCTCTAAAATGCCATCAGCACAGAAAACATATCCTTCCAAAACCAGATTAAAGTCATTCCAGAAAAGGAAATCACACCGGACTTATTGATTACAGATTTTTGTTTTGACACTCACACCTTAGCAAACATTTCCCATCCTTCTTTCTCGCCACCCAGTTCGACTTAACTCCAAGGCGATAATTCTCTTGTCACGGATGAACAAAGTTTAATCCAGTCAAGCCTAAGTTATCCAGTTTTGTTATCCAGGCTTGACAATTTGTATTTAGCAAGAGACTGGTCATCATCCTCTGTCGTGTGCCATTTCTTTCTTTTCTTTTTTTTCTCTTGTTTCAAAGTCTTGTCGTTCAGGTAATCTGGATAATCACCTCTCCTCTGTCCCAAACACTCCCAAGAGAGTGATTGATGAACTCTTCTTTCCTAGCGGTGTGGTGTCTCTTGGCGGTGCACACCGACAGGCACCTGTGGCCACGGGCCTAGATCCCAAGATGCAGGAATCGGAGCCCCAACCTTGAAGGGATGTCCCTCTCGGAGCATGAACTTGTCCCCAGGCCTACTTTTGTTGCTACTACGAGTCTGTGCTTTTAAGGCCCGAGGGGAGCTCACTGGACTCCTTCTCTCAACTCTGCGTCTCTTGCTGTTTGTTGTTCTATGAGGAAGGGGCACGTTCCGCTCTCGATCCGACTTTTTAGACTTTCTGTCAACTAGCCTAACTTCCCCCACATTCTTTAAATCCAGGTAACTTCCTAAAACCGCATAGATCACATCAGGAATGGCCTCAGATCATGAATTCATCTCAACAGCATCGTCTCAAGAACGGTCCTCTTCCTGTTGATCCGCAGGCCTCTGTCCCAACGGAGCGGCCATCAGCCAGGAGGGAAATCCCAGCAGGCTGTAGGCAGCCAGCGTCTTGGCATGCATGCCCAAGGACAGCGGCCTGTCAGGACTCTGAGGGCTCTAGCTAGCAAGGAGAAGCGTGAGAAGGCAGGTCGGTAGTAAGAAGGCATCCTGGGGCCAAAGGCCCTGGCGCCGTGCTTTTTCAGGATACACCCACACAAGGGTGGGCTCGCGGTCCGGTGGTCCGGTGGTCCGCGGGTCCGGGGGGCAAGCGGCGGCAAGGGGCGGCAAGGGGCGTCAAGAGGGTGTTCCGGGGTCCGGGTCGGCAGCGAGTGTCAGTTTCGGGCGCGACCGCCAGGTGTCGGCGTCGCGCCGGAATGCGGTGCGAGGCAGGCAGGGAGTGAGTGAGTGAGAGAGGGAAGAGGGTTCGGCGGGCGTAGGGAGCATTGTTGTGGTCGTGGGTAAGGAGGTGTTGTTGTCGTTGTCGTCGTCGTCGTCGTCGTCGTCGTTGTCGTTGTCGTTGTCGTTGTGGCTGCGTGTGTGTGTGTGTGTGTGTGTGTGTGCGCGTCGGCGTGCGTTGCGAGTGAGCGCGGTGTGGGGTGAGGTTGGGGCGCTGTTGGCTGGGCAGTGGGCGGGTGTGAGTGTGGAGGCGTGTCGGGTGGTGTTTCGTCACGTTGGGTGAGGTTCGAGTAGGTCGTTGTGTCGGCGATCTCTCGCCGGTTGTGGTGGCGCACGCCGGTAGGATTTGCTGAAGGAGGCAGAGGCAGGAGGATCACGAGTTCGAGGCCAGCCTGGGCTACACATTTTTTTCACCCTACGCTCCTCGCTCTTTCCTCACACTTGACAAAAACACCGGCCTGCGCTCAAGCTCCTCTTCCTCCTCTTCTTTCCACTCTTATTCACACACCGTGCCCACTTGCTCCTCACACACCCTCAAACACCAACACCAACACTGCATACACACACTGGCACCAACAACACCCTCCTCCTCCACTCCCTCCATACCTAACAACAGCCTCTGGACACAAAACCGACAAACGCGCGCCACAACACACACCAACACACAACACCGGGACCCTCGCGCCCTTACCGGTAGCTCGCCTCGCCTCCCTTTGCCCCACCAACAAACAAACGCGTTGCAAACAGATCACGAAAACCTCGCGCCTTCTCCTGCCACACCACGCCCGCCCCCGACCCGTTACCTGCAAGCTCCCTGGCGCCTACTGCGGGGAAGAGGCCCAGCGTCCCGACCACAACATACACTCTTTGGCTCTCCCCATCGCCCCCTTTGCCACAACCTCTCCTTTTGCCTCGCCCTCGCCCTTGACCTTGCCCTTTGCTTCATTTGGGCTTGCATTCAAACGCACGCCGCGCCTCTTCCCCTCCAACCTTTATTAAACACTTTTCCGACACTGCACCCCCTCCCCAGTTTTTCCTCTTCCTCAATAGTTCCTTCCTTCGTTCCTCTTTCCTTTCTTTCTCTCTCTCTCTCTCTTTCTTTCTTTTCTTCTTCCTTCTTTCCTTTCTTTTTTTCTTTCCTTCTGGAAAAAGAAGAAAGGAAGGAAGAAAGAAACGAGGGAGGAAGGAAATTTAGAAAGGAAGGAATGAAGGAAGGGAGAAGGAAAGAAAGAAAGAAAGCAATAAAGAAGGAAAGGAAGGAAGGAAGGAAGGAAGAAAGGAAGGAAGGAAGGAAGATAGCAAGCTAGCCATCAGGCAAGCAAGCAAGGAAGCAAGGAAGCAAGGAAGCAAGGAAGCAAGGAAGCAAGGAAGCAAGGAAGCAAGGAAGCAAGGAAGCAAGGAAGCAAGGAAGCAAGGAAGAAAGCAAGCAAGGAAGAAAGCAAGCAAGCAAGCAAGCAAGCAAGCAAGCAACCTAGCAAGCCCACCAGCAGGCTAGCTAATACCATTATTGCAAGTCTACTGCCAGGCAGGTCTTTGAACCTTACCTTGCCCAGGATCATTGTCACATCACCTACAGGAAGTTGGTAGAATGGCCGATCATGTTTATAAAACAGCACGACTACCAAAAGAGTCCTGAGTCCACTGCAGCTATCAGAGGATTGAGTTAGGTTGCAAACCTATAGGTTTTGCTCACCTTTGACTACTAAGCTCAATTCTGAGGGTTTTCTTCTTGCTTCCTGCTTACATGCATGCCTTTGTGTCCGTGCGGGCTTGTGAGTGTAAGTGTGTGTGTGATTGTGCGTGTGTGTTTGCGTGTGTGTGTTTGCTCATTCATTAGTTTGTTTTGTTTCCTTTCAGACAATGAGGCCTTGGCTAGAATTCTCTGGGTGTATTTTCAGTTTAACCAGCCATCAGGAGTCACTGGCAGTGCAGATGTGCGCTGCTGTGGATGGAGGAAGAAACCTGTTGTGTGTCTACGGCTCTGCAGGAGCCTTGCCCAGCGGTGGTTATATCGGTGGGCTGCGGGGCCTGGAGAATTCAGGGCAGTGGGAGGCTTCGGGTTTGTGGGAGGGAGGGGAAACACTTGGGATTGGCCATTACCAGGCAAGCATCCAGCTATTTACCAAACACCTTCTGACCTAGGTCCTTTCCTGCATTTCCCACTGGAGCTTGATCTCTGGTTCCAGGTGAACTTCAAGTCACAGGGACACGTGGTTACAACTTTCTTGGAAGGAGTGCAGTTTCTTTGGGAGATGGATGTGTGTGGGAGGGGGTGGAGGGTCGTGGGGGAAGGTTTGTGTGCCTGTGTGTGCTGCAGCTGCTGTGGTTGCTGGTGGTGGCGGTGGTGATGGATGGATGAATAGATGAGTGGGTGGATGAATAATGAGTAGATGGAAGGAGGAGGTCTGGTCAGAGCAGAGGTCAGAGTCCTAAGGCCATCCTGTAGAAGATGGTCTGAAGTCTTTGAGCTCCCAGAGAAGCTTTTGGGAGTCCAGATGCTTAAGTGTGCACAGAGGGTTGTCTCCTCCTGGGAAGGGATGGATCCCTGTTCTCTGCCCAGAAGGCTGGGGATGGGCTTAGTTCCTAGCCCCGAGGGTGGCCTGTGTATCTGAAGGGCCTGACCACACCTGAGCCCTCCCCATCCCCTCACCGTGGTGTTACCCCCAGCCCTCCCCGCCCGTACCCCACCACCAACTCATTCATCTTGGGCTCTCCCTCCCAAGAGCTTTATCTTGAACACTGGTTCCAAGTCAGGAGAAACCATCCTTAATGGAGATGTCACACGTCCTGGGCAAATGGAGCAGAGGCTAGGTGACCTCTGTGCCCTGTTGTGTATAGGGCCGGGCCATACCTGACTCCCTCGGACCTCTATGTCCACCTCAATCGGTCTTCCTAGTCCAGTGGCTCTCAAACAACTTCCTCATCTCGTGGAGACCACCGACAGTAAAAGGATCTAGTCTCTATTTCCTCAATGTGACGTTGCCACTGTTGAGATGGGTTGTGCACATGTCCCTGTTTTCCGTTGTCTGGTGGTGGCCCCGGTGAAAGGGTCCTTCCACCCACAGGAGGGGTGGCACTGTTGCCCTGGGCCCTTGAGCACTGTTTCCCAGCCAGAGGTACCCAATTTTAAGAAAGAGGTCACAGGTACTTTGTAAAGAGCTTCTATGTAAACACGCCTGAAGCATTGTGGTATACCCGTGACTGTGTGAATGATCATCAGGAAGCATTTTCCCAAAGTTCTGCTGTGCTTAAATAGGCCTAAAATGAGTTGCCTGGTGTCAAGACCAGGGAGGTGTGAACCAAGGCCAGCTCCTGAGTCCTGTTGAAGCAGATTCCTCTATTGCCTGGCAGGGCCCCTGGTGCTTGCAGAGATTCCCCCAACACAACATAGCCCCACCCCACACCCCTCAACCCCAGTCTCAAGCCTTCCACTACTCCACCACTCCACCCACCATCCCACCTCTATGGACCCAGTCAACTCTGTCTTTACAGTCTGTCTAAGGCCAGCTCGGGACACCACAGGGTTAAAGGAGGAAGGCTGAGTGTGGAATTGGCTGGGATGGAGGGGTGTGGGCCCTACTTTCCACTTTTCCCTGCGGGATAAACTTTCATTTATACGGGGAGGGGGAGGGGCAGAGGGAGAGGGAGGGGAGTGGGGGAAGCATGTGCATTCCCTCTGACCAGCTGAGGGTTCTCTTAACCCTGGAAAAGGGAAAGAAAGAGCAAAGGAGAGAGGGAGAAATCATACACACACACACACACACACACACACACACACACACACACACACATAGGCACACACAGGCACACACACAGGCAAACACACAGGCAAACACACAGGCAGACAGACACACACGCACGCACACACACACACCCTCACACACACTGTGTACAAAGCCAGAAATTCCAACAGCTTCACACATAAATATAAATACATACATTCACACAGAGACACAGACAGACAGACTCATCAGAGGATGGAGCACGCTTCATTAAACAGGCTCCAACCGTTTCAGCCATGTCCACATATCCACCTTTCCACATGTCCGCATTTGGTGGATAGAGCAAACTCTAAGGAGCTGGCTCCGAGAACCTTATTCCCCCACCCCCCGCCCCCAGCCCCATCATACCACCTAAGACCGCGCTCTCTCTGTGTAAGAAAAAGATCACCTCGAAAACACATGTCACATATTCTCTAAAAGCCATCAGCACAGAAACATATCCTTCCAAAACCAGATTAAAGTCATTCCAGAAAAGGAAATCACACCGGACTTATTGATTACAGATTTTTGTTTTGACACTCACACCTTAGCAAACATTTCCCATCCTTCTTTCTCGCCACCAGTTCGACTTAACTCCAAGGCGATAATTCTCTTGTCACGGATGAACAAAGTTTAATCCAGTCAAGCCTAAGTTATCCAGTTTTGTTATCCAGGCTTGACAATTTGTATTTAGCAAGAGACTGGTCATCATCCTCTGTCGTGTGCCATTTCTTTCTTTTCTTTTTTTTCTCTTGTTTCAAAGTCTTGTCGTTCAGGTAATCTGGATAATCACCTCTCCTCTGTCCCAAACACTCCCAAGAGAGTGATTGATGAACTCTTCTTTCCTAGCGGTGTGGTGTCTCTTGGCGGTGCACACCGACAGGCACCTGTGGCCACGGGCCTAGATCCCAAGATGCAGGAATCGGAGCCCAACCTTGAAGGGATGTCCTCTCGGAGCATGAACTTGTCCCAGGCCTACTTTTGTTGCTACTACGAGTCTGTGCTTTTAAGGCCCGAGGGGAGCTCACTGGACTCCTTCTCTCAACTCTGCGTCTCTTGCTGTTTGTTGTTCTATGAGGAAGGGGCACGTTCCGCTCTCGATCCGGACTTTTTAGACTTTCTGTCAACTAGCCTAACTTCCCCCACATTCTTTAAATCCAGGTAACTTCCTAAAACCGCATAGATCACATCAGGAATGGCCTCAGATCATGAATTCATCTCAACAGCATCGTCTCAAGAACGGTCCTCTTCCTGTTGATCCGCAGGCCTCTGTCCCAACGGAGCGGCCATCAGCCAGGAGGGAAATCCCAGCAGGCTGTAGGCAGCCAGCGTCTTGGCATGCATGCCCAAGGACAGCGGCCTGTCAGGACTCTGAGGGCTCTAGCTAGCAAGGAGAAGCGTGAGAAGGCAGGTCGGTAGTAAGAAGGCATCCTGGGGCCAAAGGCCCTGGCGCCGTGCTTTTTCAGGATACACCCACACAAGGGTGGGCTCGCGGTCCGGTGGTCCGGTGGTCCGCGGGTCCGGGGGGCAAGCGGCGGCAAGGGGCGGCAAGGGGCGTCAAGAGGGTGTTCCGGGGTCCGGGTCGGCAGCGAGTGTCAGTTTCGGGCGCGACCGCCAGGTGTCGGCGTCGCGCCGGAATGCGGTGCGAGGCAGGCAGGGAGTGAGTGAGTGAGAGAGGGAAGAGGGTTCGGCGGGCGTAGGGAGCATTGTTGTGGTCGTGGGTAAGGAGGTGTTGTTGTCGTTGTCGTCGTCGTCGTCGTCGTCGTCGTTGTCGTTGTCGTTGTCGTTGTGGCTGCGTGTGTGTGTGTGTGTGTGTGTGTGTGTGCGCGTCGGCGTGCGTTGCGAGTGAGCGCGGTGTGGGGTGAGGTTGGGGCGCTGTTGGCTGGGCAGTGGGCGGGTGTGAGTGTGGAGGCGTGTCGGGTGGTGTTTCGTCACGTTGGGTGAGGTTCGAGTAGGTCGTTGTGTCGGCGATCTCTCGCCGGTTGTGGTGGCGCACGCCGGTAGGATTTGCTGAAGGAGGCAGAGGCAGGAGGATCACGAGTTCGAGGCCAGCCTGGGCTACACATTTTTTTCACCCTACGCTCCTCGCTCTTTCCTCACACTTGACAAAAACACCGGCCTGCGCTCAAGCTCCTCTTCCTCCTCTTCTTTCCACTCTTATTCACACACCGTGCCCACTTGCTCCTCACACACCCTCAAACACCAACACCAACACTGCATACACACACTGGCACCAACAACACCCTCCTCCTCCACTCCCTCCATACCTAACAACAGCCTCTGGACACAAAACCGACAAACGCGCGCCACAACACACACCAACACACAACACCGGGACCCTCGCGCCCTTACCGGTAGCTCGCCTCGCCTCCCTTTGCCCCACCAACAAACAAACGCGTTGCAAACAGATCACGAAAACCTCGCGCCTTCTCCTGCCACACCACGCCCGCCCCCGACCCGTTACCTGCAAGCTCCCTGGCGCCTACTGCGGGGAAGAGGCCCAGCGTCCCGACCACAACATACACTCTTTGGCTCTCCCCATCGCCCCCTTTGCCACAACCTCTCCTTTTGCCTCGCCCTCGCCCTTGACCTTGCCCTTTGCTTCATTTGGGCTTGCATTCAAACGCACGCCGCGCCTCTTCCCCTCCAACCTTTATTAAACACTTTTCCGACACTGCACCCCCTCCCCAGTTTTTCCTCTTCCTCAATAGTTCCTTCCTTCGTTCCTCTTTCCTTTCTTTCTCTCTCTCTCTCTCTTTCTTTCTTTTCTTCTTCCTTCTTTCCTTTCTTTTTTTCTTTCCTTCTGGAAAAAGAAGAAAGGAAGGAAGAAAGAAACGAGGGAGGAAGGAAATTTAGAAAGGAAGGAATGAAGGAAGGGAGAAGGAAAGAAAGAAAGAAAGCAATAAAGAAGGAAAGGAAGGAAGGAAGGAAGGAAGAAAGGAAGGAAGGAAGGAAGATAGCAAGCTAGCCATCAGGCAAGCAAGCAAGGAAGCAAGGAAGCAAGGAAGCAAGGAAGCAAGGAAGCAAGGAAGCAAGGAAGCAAGGAAGCAAGGAAGCAAGGAAGCAAGGAAGCAAGGAAGCAAGGAGAAAGCAAGCAAGGAAGAAAGCAAGCAAGCAAGCAAGCAAGCAAGCAAGCAACCTAGCAAGCCCACCAGCAGGCTAGCTAATACCATTATTGCAAGTCTACTGCCAGGCAGGTCTTTGAACCTTACCTTGCCCAGGATCATTGTCACATCACCTACAGGAAGTTGGTAGAATGGCCGATCATGTTTATAAAACAGCACGACTACCAAAAGAGTCCTGAGTCCACTGCAGCTATCAGAGGATTGAGTTAGGTTGCAAACCTATAGGTTTTGCTCACCTTTGACTACTAAGCTCAATTCTGAGGGTTTTCTTCTTGCTTCCTGCTTACATGCATGCCTTTGTGTCCGTGCGGGCTTGTGAGTGTAAGTGTGTGTGTGATTGTGCGTGTGTGTTTGCGTGTGTGTGTTTGCTCATTCATTAGTTTGTTTTGTTTCCTTTCAGACAATGAGGCCTTGGCTAGAATTCTCTGGGTGTATTTTCAGTTTAACCAGCCATCAGGAGTCACTGGCAGTGCAGATGTGCGCTGCTGTGGATGGAGGAAGAAACCTGTTGTGTGTCTACGGCTCTGCAGGAGCCTTGCCCAGCGGTGGTTATATCGGTGGGCTGCGGGGCCTGGAGAATTCAGGGCAGTGGGAGGCTTCGGGTTTGTGGGAGGGAGGGGAAACACTTGGGATTGGCCATTACCAGGCAAGCATCCAGCTATTTACCAAACACCTTCTGACCTAGGTCCTTTCCTGCATTTCCCACTGGAGCTTGATCTCTGGTTCCAGGTGAACTTCAAGTCACAGGGACACGTGGTTACAACTTTCTTGGAAGGAGTGCAGTTTCTTTGGGAGATGGATGTGTGTGGGAGGGGGTGGAGGGTCGTGGGGGAAGGTTTGTGTGCCTGTGTGTGCTGCAGCTGCTGTGGTTGCTGGTGGTGGCGGTGGTGATGGATGGATGAATAGATGAGTGGGTGGATGAATAATGAGTAGATGGAAGGAGGAGGTCTGGTCAGAGCAGAGGTCAGAGTCCTAAGGCCATCCTGTAGAAGATGGTCTGAAGTCTTTGAGCTCCCAGAGAAGCTTTTGGGAGTCCAGATGCTTAAGTGTGCACAGAGGGTTGTCTCCTCCTGGGAAGGGATGGATCCCTGTTCTCTGCCCAGAAGGCTGGGGATGGGCTTAGTTCCTAGCCCCGAGGGTGGCCTGTGTATCTGAAGGGCCTGACCACACCTGAGCCCTCCCCATCCCCTCACCGTGGTGTTACCCCCAGCCCTCCCCGCCCGTACCCCACCACCAACTCATTCATCTTGGGCTCTCCCTCCCAAGAGCTTTATCTTGAACACTGGTTCCAAGTCAGGAGAAACCATCCTTAATGGAGATGTCACACGTCCTGGGCAAATGGAGCAGAGGCTAGGTGACCTCTGTGCCCTGTTGTGTATAGGGCCGGGCCATACCTGACTCCCTCGGACCTCTATGTCCACCTCAATCGGTCTTCCTAGTCCAGTGGCTCTCAAACAACTTCCTCATCTCGTGGAGACCACCGACAGTAAAAGGATCTAGTCTCTATTTCCTCAATGTGACGTTGCCACTGTTGAGATGGGTTGTGCACATGTCCCTGTTTTCCGTTGTCTGGTGGTGGCCCCGGTGAAAGGGTCCTTCCACCCACAGGAGGGGTGGCACTGTTGCCCTGGGCCCTTGAGCACTGTTTCCCAGCCAGAGGTACCCAATTTTAAGAAAGAGGTCACAGGTACTTTGTAAAGAGCTTCTATGTAAACACGCCTGAAGCATTGTGGTATACCCGTGACTGTGTGAATGATCATCAGGAAGCATTTTCCCAAAGTTCTGCTGTGCTTAAATAGGCCTAAAATGAGTTGCCTGGTGTCAAGACCAGGGAGGTGTGAACCAAGGCCAGCTCCTGAGTCCTGTTGAAGCAGATTCCTCTATTGCCTGGCAGGGCCCCTGGTGCTTGCAGAGATTCCCCCAACACAACATAGCCCCACCCCACACCCCTCAACCCCAGTCTCAAGCCTTCCACTACTCCACCACTCCACCCACCATCCCACCTCTATGGACCCAGTCAACTCTGTCTTTACAGTCTGTCTAAGGCCAGCTCGGGACACCACAGGGTTAAAGGAGGAAGGCTGAGTGTGGAATTGGCTGGGATGGAGGGGTGTGGGCCCTACTTTCCACTTTTCCCTGCGGGATAAACTTTCATTTATACGGGGAGGGGGAGGGGCAGAGGGAGAGGGAGGGGAGTGGGGGAAGCATGTGCATTCCCTCTGACCAGCTGAGGGTTCTCTTAACCCTGGAAAAGGGAAAGAAAGAGCAAAGGAGAGAGGGAGAAATCATACACACACACACACACACACACACACACACACACACACACACACATAGGCACACACAGGCACACACACAGGCAAACACACAGGCAAACACACAGGCAGACAGACACACACGCACGCACACACACACACCCTCACACACACTGTGTACAAAGCCAGAAATTCCAACAGCTTCACACATAAATATAAATACATACATTCACACAGAGACACAGACAGACAGACTCATCAGAGGATGGAGCACGCTTCATTAAACAGGCTCCAACCGTTTCAGCCATGTCCACATATCCACCTTTCCACATGTCCGCATTTGGTGGATAGAGCAAACTCTAAGGAGCTGGCTCCGAGAACCTTATTCCCCCACCCCCCGCCCCCAGCCCCATCATACCACCTAAGACCGCGCTCTCTCTGTGTAAGAAAAAGATCACCTCGAAAACACATGTCACATATTCTCTAAAAGCCATCAGCACAGAAACATATCCTTCCAAAACCAGATTAAAGTCATTCCAGAAAAGGAAATCACACCGGACTTATTGATTACAGATTTTTGTTTTGACACTCACACCTTAGCAAACATTTCCCATCCTTCTTTCTCGCCACCAGTTCGACTTAACTCCAAGGCGATAATTCTCTTGTCACGGATGAACAAAGTTTAATCCAGTCAAGCCTAAGTTATCCAGTTTTGTTATCCAGGCTTGACAATTTGTATTTAGCAAGAGACTGGTCATCATCCTCTGTCGTGTGCCATTTCTTTCTTTTCTTTTTTTTCTCTTGTTTCAAAGTCTTGTCGTTCAGGTAATCTGGATAATCACCTCTCCTCTGTCCCAAACACTCCCAAGAGAGTGATTGATGAACTCTTCTTTCCTAGCGGTGTGGTGTCTCTTGGCGGTGCACACCGACAGGCACCTGTGGCCACGGGCCTAGATCCCAAGATGCAGGAATCGGAGCCCAACCTTGAAGGGATGTCCTCTCGGAGCATGAACTTGTCCCAGGCCTACTTTTGTTGCTACTACGAGTCTGTGCTTTTAAGGCCCGAGGGGAGCTCACTGGACTCCTTCTCTCAACTCTGCGTCTCTTGCTGTTTGTTGTTCTATGAGGAAGGGGCACGTTCCGCTCTCGATCCGGACTTTTTAGACTTTCTGTCAACTAGCCTAACTTCCCCCACATTCTTTAAATCCAGGTAACTTCCTAAAACCGCATAGATCACATCAGGAATGGCCTCAGATCATGAATTCATCTCAACAGCATCGTCTCAAGAACGGTCCTCTTCCTGTTGATCCGCAGGCCTCTGTCCCAACGGAGCGGCCATCAGCCAGGAGGGAAATCCCAGCAGGCTGTAGGCAGCCAGCGTCTTGGCATGCATGCCCAAGGACAGCGGCCTGTCAGGACTCTGAGGGCTCTAGCTAGCAAGGAGAAGCGTGAGAAGGCAGGTCGGTAGTAAGAAGGCATCCTGGGGCCAAAGGCCCTGGCGCCGTGCTTTTTCAGGATACACCCACACAAGGGTGGGCTCGCGGTCCGGTGGTCCGGTGGTCCGCGGGTCCGGGGGGCAAGCGGCGGCAAGGGGCGGCAAGGGGCGTCAAGAGGGTGTTCCGGGGTCCGGGTCGGCAGCGAGTGTCAGTTTCGGGCGCGACCGCCAGGTGTCGGCGTCGCGCCGGAATGCGGTGCGAGGCAGGCAGGGAGTGAGTGAGTGAGAGAGGGAAGAGGGTTCGGCGGGCGTAGGGAGCATTGTTGTGGTCGTGGGTAAGGAGGTGTTGTTGTCGTTGTCGTCGTCGTCGTCGTCGTCGTCGTTGTCGTTGTCGTTGTCGTTGTGGCTGCGTGTGTGTGTGTGTGTGTGTGTGTGTGTGCGCGTCGGCGTGCGTTGCGAGTGAGCGCGGTGTGGGGTGAGGTTGGGGCGCTGTTGGCTGGGCAGTGGGCGGGTGTGAGTGTGGAGGCGTGTCGGGTGGTGTTTCGTCACGTTGGGTGAGGTTCGAGTAGGTCGTTGTGTCGGCGATCTCTCGCCGGTTGTGGTGGCGCACGCCGGTAGGATTTGCTGAAGGAGGCAGAGGCAGGAGGATCACGAGTTCGAGGCCAGCCTGGGCTACACATTTTTTTCACCCTACGCTCCTCGCTCTTTCCTCACACTTGACAAAAACACCGGCCTGCGCTCAAGCTCCTCTTCCTCCTCTTCTTTCCACTCTTATTCACACACCGTGCCCACTTGCTCCTCACACACCCTCAAACACCAACACCAACACTGCATACACACACTGGCACCAACAACACCCTCCTCCTCCACTCCCTCCATACCTAACAACAGCCTCTGGACACAAAACCGACAAACGCGCGCCACAACACACACCAACACACAACACCGGGACCCTCGCGCCCTTACCGGTAGCTCGCCTCGCCTCCCTTTGCCCCACCAACAAACAAACGCGTTGCAAACAGATCACGAAAACCTCGCGCCTTCTCCTGCCACACCACGCCCGCCCCCGACCCGTTACCTGCAAGCTCCCTGGCGCCTACTGCGGGGAAGAGGCCCAGCGTCCCGACCACAACATACACTCTTTGGCTCTCCCCATCGCCCCCTTTGCCACAACCTCTCCTTTTGCCTCGCCCTCGCCCTTGACCTTGCCCTTTGCTTCATTTGGGCTTGCATTCAAACGCACGCCGCGCCTCTTCCCCTCCAACCTTTATTAAACACTTTTCCGACACTGCACCCCCTCCCCAGTTTTTCCTCTTCCTCAATAGTTCCTTCCTTCGTTCCTCTTTCCTTTCTTTCTCTCTCTCTCTCTCTTTCTTTCTTTTCTTCTTCCTTCTTTCCTTTCTTTTTTTCTTTCCTTCTGGAAAAAGAAGAAAGGAAGGAAGAAAGAAACGAGGGAGGAAGGAAATTTAGAAAGGAAGGAATGAAGGAAGGGAGAAGGAAAGAAAGAAAGAAAGCAATAAAGAAGGAAAGGAAGGAAGGAAGGAAGGAAGAAAGGAAGGAAGGAAGGAAGATAGCAAGCTAGCCATCAGGCAAGCAAGCAAGGAAGCAAGGAAGCAAGGAAGCAAGGAAGCAAGGAAGCAAGGAAGCAAGGAAGCAAGGAAGCAAGGAAGCAAGGAAGCAAGGAAGCAAGGAAGCAAGGAGAAAGCAAGCAAGGAAGAAAGCAAGCAAGCAAGCAAGCAAGCAAGCAAGCAACCTAGCAAGCCCACCAGCAGGCTAGCTAATACCATTATTGCAAGTCTACTGCCAGGCAGGTCTTTGAACCTTACCTTGCCCAGGATCATTGTCACATCACCTACAGGAAGTTGGTAGAATGGCCGATCATGTTTATAAAACAGCACGACTACCAAAAGAGTCCTGAGTCCACTGCAGCTATCAGAGGATTGAGTTAGGTTGCAAACCTATAGGTTTTGCTCACCTTTGACTACTAAGCTCAATTCTGAGGGTTTTCTTCTTGCTTCCTGCTTACATGCATGCCTTTGTGTCCGTGCGGGCTTGTGAGTGTAAGTGTGTGTGTGATTGTGCGTGTGTGTTTGCGTGTGTGTGTTTGCTCATTCATTAGTTTGTTTTGTTTCCTTTCAGACAATGAGGCCTTGGCTAGAATTCTCTGGGTGTATTTTCAGTTTAACCAGCCATCAGGAGTCACTGGCAGTGCAGATGTGCGCTGCTGTGGATGGAGGAAGAAACCTGTTGTGTGTCTACGGCTCTGCAGGAGCCTTGCCCAGCGGTGGTTATATCGGTGGGCTGCGGGGCCTGGAGAATTCAGGGCAGTGGGAGGCTTCGGGTTTGTGGGAGGGAGGGGAAACACTTGGGATTGGCCATTACCAGGCAAGCATCCAGCTATTTACCAAACACCTTCTGACCTAGGTCCTTTCCTGCATTTCCCACTGGAGCTTGATCTCTGGTTCCAGGTGAACTTCAAGTCACAGGGACACGTGGTTACAACTTTCTTGGAAGGAGTGCAGTTTCTTTGGGAGATGGATGTGTGTGGGAGGGGGTGGAGGGTCGTGGGGGAAGGTTTGTGTGCCTGTGTGTGCTGCAGCTGCTGTGGTTGCTGGTGGTGGCGGTGGTGATGGATGGATGAATAGATGAGTGGGTGGATGAATAATGAGTAGATGGAAGGAGGAGGTCTGGTCAGAGCAGAGGTCAGAGTCCTAAGGCCATCCTGTAGAAGATGGTCTGAAGTCTTTGAGCTCCCAGAGAAGCTTTTGGGAGTCCAGATGCTTAAGTGTGCACAGAGGGTTGTCTCCTCCTGGGAAGGGATGGATCCCTGTTCTCTGCCCAGAAGGCTGGGGATGGGCTTAGTTCCTAGCCCCGAGGGTGGCCTGTGTATCTGAAGGGCCTGACCACACCTGAGCCCTCCCCATCCCCTCACCGTGGTGTTACCCCCAGCCCTCCCCGCCCGTACCCCACCACCAACTCATTCATCTTGGGCTCTCCCTCCCAAGAGCTTTATCTTGAACACTGGTTCCAAGTCAGGAGAAACCATCCTTAATGGAGATGTCACACGTCCTGGGCAAATGGAGCAGAGGCTAGGTGACCTCTGTGCCCTGTTGTGTATAGGGCCGGGCCATACCTGACTCCCTCGGACCTCTATGTCCACCTCAATCGGTCTTCCTAGTCCAGTGGCTCTCAAACAACTTCCTCATCTCGTGGAGACCACCGACAGTAAAAGGATCTAGTCTCTATTTCCTCAATGTGACGTTGCCACTGTTGAGATGGGTTGTGCACATGTCCCTGTTTTCCGTTGTCTGGTGGTGGCCCCGGTGAAAGGGTCCTTCCACCCACAGGAGGGGTGGCACTGTTGCCCTGGGCCCTTGAGCACTGTTTCCCAGCCAGAGGTACCCAATTTTAAGAAAGAGGTCACAGGTACTTTGTAAAGAGCTTCTATGTAAACACGCCTGAAGCATTGTGGTATACCCGTGACTGTGTGAATGATCATCAGGAAGCATTTTCCCAAAGTTCTGCTGTGCTTAAATAGGCCTAAAATGAGTTGCCTGGTGTCAAGACCAGGGAGGTGTGAACCAAGGCCAGCTCCTGAGTCCTGTTGAAGCAGATTCCTCTATTGCCTGGCAGGGCCCCTGGTGCTTGCAGAGATTCCCCCAACACAACATAGCCCCACCCCACACCCCTCAACCCCAGTCTCAAGCCTTCCACTACTCCACCACTCCACCCACCATCCCACCTCTATGGACCCAGTCAACTCTGTCTTTACAGTCTGTCTAAGGCCAGCTCGGGACACCACAGGGTTAAAGGAGGAAGGCTGAGTGTGGAATTGGCTGGGATGGAGGGGTGTGGGCCCTACTTTCCACTTTTCCCTGCGGGATAAACTTTCATTTATACGGGGAGGGGGAGGGGCAGAGGGAGAGGGAGGGGAGTGGGGGAAGCATGTGCATTCCCTCTGACCAGCTGAGGGTTCTCTTAACCCTGGAAAAGGGAAAGAAAGAGCAAAGGAGAGAGGGAGAAATCATACACACACACACACACACACACACACACACACACACACACACACATAGGCACACACAGGCACACACACAGGCAAACACACAGGCAAACACACAGGCAGACAGACACACACGCACGCACACACACACACCCTCACACACACTGTGTACAAAGCCAGAAATTCCAACAGCTTCACACATAAATATAAATACATACATTCACACAGAGACACAGACAGACAGACTCATCAGAGGATGGAGCACGCTTCATTAAACAGGCTCCAACCGTTTCAGCCATGTCCACATATCCACCTTTCCACATGTCCGCATTTGGTGGATAGAGCAAACTCTAAGGAGCTGGCTCCGAGAACCTTATTCCCCCACCCCCCGCCCCCAGCCCCATCATACCACCTAAGACCGCGCTCTCTCTGTGTAAGAAAAAGATCACCTCGAAAACACATGTCACATATTCTCTAAAAGCCATCAGCACAGAAACATATCCTTCCAAAACCAGATTAAAGTCATTCCAGAAAAGGAAATCACACCGGACTTATTGATTACAGATTTTTGTTTTGACACTCACACCTTAGCAAACATTTCCCATCCTTCTTTCTCGCCACCAGTTCGACTTAACTCCAAGGCGATAATTCTCTTGTCACGGATGAACAAAGTTTAATCCAGTCAAGCCTAAGTTATCCAGTTTTGTTATCCAGGCTTGACAATTTGTATTTAGCAAGAGACTGGTCATCATCCTCTGTCGTGTGCCATTTCTTTCTTTTCTTTTTTTTCTCTTGTTTCAAAGTCTTGTCGTTCAGGTAATCTGGATAATCACCTCTCCTCTGTCCCAAACACTCCCAAGAGAGTGATTGATGAACTCTTCTTTCCTAGCGGTGTGGTGTCTCTTGGCGGTGCACACCGACAGGCACCTGTGGCCACGGGCCTAGATCCCAAGATGCAGGAATCGGAGCCCAACCTTGAAGGGATGTCCTCTCGGAGCATGAACTTGTCCCAGGCCTACTTTTGTTGCTACTACGAGTCTGTGCTTTTAAGGCCCGAGGGGAGCTCACTGGACTCCTTCTCTCAACTCTGCGTCTCTTGCTGTTTGTTGTTCTATGAGGAAGGGGCACGTTCCGCTCTCGATCCGGACTTTTTAGACTTTCTGTCAACTAGCCTAACTTCCCCCACATTCTTTAAATCCAGGTAACTTCCTAAAACCGCATAGATCACATCAGGAATGGCCTCAGATCATGAATTCATCTCAACAGCATCGTCTCAAGAACGGTCCTCTTCCTGTTGATCCGCAGGCCTCTGTCCCAACGGAGCGGCCATCAGCCAGGAGGGAAATCCCAGCAGGCTGTAGGCAGCCAGCGTCTTGGCATGCATGCCCAAGGACAGCGGCCTGTCAGGACTCTGAGGGCTCTAGCTAGCAAGGAGAAGCGTGAGAAGGCAGGTCGGTAGTAAGAAGGCATCCTGGGGCCAAAGGCCCTGGCGCCGTGCTTTTTCAGGATACACCCACACAAGGGTGGGCTCGCGGTCCGGTGGTCCGGTGGTCCGCGGGTCCGGGGGGCAAGCGGCGGCAAGGGGCGGCAAGGGGCGTCAAGAGGGTGTTCCGGGGTCCGGGTCGGCAGCGAGTGTCAGTTTCGGGCGCGACCGCCAGGTGTCGGCGTCGCGCCGGAATGCGGTGCGAGGCAGGCAGGGAGTGAGTGAGTGAGAGAGGGAAGAGGGTTCGGCGGGCGTAGGGAGCATTGTTGTGGTCGTGGGTAAGGAGGTGTTGTTGTCGTTGTCGTCGTCGTCGTCGTCGTCGTCGTTGTCGTTGTCGTTGTCGTTGTGGCTGCGTGTGTGTGTGTGTGTGTGTGTGTGTGTGCGCGTCGGCGTGCGTTGCGAGTGAGCGCGGTGTGGGGTGAGGTTGGGGCGCTGTTGGCTGGGCAGTGGGCGGGTGTGAGTGTGGAGGCGTGTCGGGTGGTGTTTCGTCACGTTGGGTGAGGTTCGAGTAGGTCGTTGTGTCGGCGATCTCTCGCCGGTTGTGGTGGCGCACGCCGGTAGGATTTGCTGAAGGAGGCAGAGGCAGGAGGATCACGAGTTCGAGGCCAGCCTGGGCTACACATTTTTTTCACCCTACGCTCCTCGCTCTTTCCTCACACTTGACAAAAACACCGGCCTGCGCTCAAGCTCCTCTTCCTCCTCTTCTTTCCACTCTTATTCACACACCGTGCCCACTTGCTCCTCACACACCCTCAAACACCAACACCAACACTGCATACACACACTGGCACCAACAACACCCTCCTCCTCCACTCCCTCCATACCTAACAACAGCCTCTGGACACAAAACCGACAAACGCGCGCCACAACACACACCAACACACAACACCGGGACCCTCGCGCCCTTACCGGTAGCTCGCCTCGCCTCCCTTTGCCCCACCAACAAACAAACGCGTTGCAAACAGATCACGAAAACCTCGCGCCTTCTCCTGCCACACCACGCCCGCCCCCGACCCGTTACCTGCAAGCTCCCTGGCGCCTACTGCGGGGAAGAGGCCCAGCGTCCCGACCACAACATACACTCTTTGGCTCTCCCCATCGCCCCCTTTGCCACAACCTCTCCTTTTGCCTCGCCCTCGCCCTTGACCTTGCCCTTTGCTTCATTTGGGCTTGCATTCAAACGCACGCCGCGCCTCTTCCCCTCCAACCTTTATTAAACACTTTTCCGACACTGCACCCCCTCCCCAGTTTTTCCTCTTCCTCAATAGTTCCTTCCTTCGTTCCTCTTTCCTTTCTTTCTCTCTCTCTCTCTCTTTCTTTCTTTTCTTCTTCCTTCTTTCCTTTCTTTTTTTCTTTCCTTCTGGAAAAAGAAGAAAGGAAGGAAGAAAGAAACGAGGGAGGAAGGAAATTTAGAAAGGAAGGAATGAAGGAAGGGAGAAGGAAAGAAAGAAAGAAAGCAATAAAGAAGGAAAGGAAGGAAGGAAGGAAGGAAGAAAGGAAGGAAGGAAGGAAGATAGCAAGCTAGCCATCAGGCAAGCAAGCAAGGAAGCAAGGAAGCAAGGAAGCAAGGAAGCAAGGAAGCAAGGAAGCAAGGAAGCAAGGAAGCAAGGAAGCAAGGAAGCAAGGAAGCAAGGAAGCAAGGAGAAAGCAAGCAAGGAAGAAAGCAAGCAAGCAAGCAAGCAAGCAAGCAAGCAACCTAGCAAGCCCACCAGCAGGCTAGCTAATACCATTATTGCAAGTCTACTGCCAGGCAGGTCTTTGAACCTTACCTTGCCCAGGATCATTGTCACATCACCTACAGGAAGTTGGTAGAATGGCCGATCATGTTTATAAAACAGCACGACTACCAAAAGAGTCCTGAGTCCACTGCAGCTATCAGAGGATTGAGTTAGGTTGCAAACCTATAGGTTTTGCTCACCTTTGACTACTAAGCTCAATTCTGAGGGTTTTCTTCTTGCTTCCTGCTTACATGCATGCCTTTGTGTCCGTGCGGGCTTGTGAGTGTAAGTGTGTGTGTGATTGTGCGTGTGTGTTTGCGTGTGTGTGTTTGCTCATTCATTAGTTTGTTTTGTTTCCTTTCAGACAATGAGGCCTTGGCTAGAATTCTCTGGGTGTATTTTCAGTTTAACCAGCCATCAGGAGTCACTGGCAGTGCAGATGTGCGCTGCTGTGGATGGAGGAAGAAACCTGTTGTGTGTCTACGGCTCTGCAGGAGCCTTGCCCAGCGGTGGTTATATCGGTGGGCTGCGGGGCCTGGAGAATTCAGGGCAGTGGGAGGCTTCGGGTTTGTGGGAGGGAGGGGAAACACTTGGGATTGGCCATTACCAGGCAAGCATCCAGCTATTTACCAAACACCTTCTGACCTAGGTCCTTTCCTGCATTTCCCACTGGAGCTTGATCTCTGGTTCCAGGTGAACTTCAAGTCACAGGGACACGTGGTTACAACTTTCTTGGAAGGAGTGCAGTTTCTTTGGGAGATGGATGTGTGTGGGAGGGGGTGGAGGGTCGTGGGGGAAGGTTTGTGTGCCTGTGTGTGCTGCAGCTGCTGTGGTTGCTGGTGGTGGCGGTGGTGATGGATGGATGAATAGATGAGTGGGTGGATGAATAATGAGTAGATGGAAGGAGGAGGTCTGGTCAGAGCAGAGGTCAGAGTCCTAAGGCCATCCTGTAGAAGATGGTCTGAAGTCTTTGAGCTCCCAGAGAAGCTTTTGGGAGTCCAGATGCTTAAGTGTGCACAGAGGGTTGTCTCCTCCTGGGAAGGGATGGATCCCTGTTCTCTGCCCAGAAGGCTGGGGATGGGCTTAGTTCCTAGCCCCGAGGGTGGCCTGTGTATCTGAAGGGCCTGACCACACCTGAGCCCTCCCCATCCCCTCACCGTGGTGTTACCCCCAGCCCTCCCCGCCCGTACCCCACCACCAACTCATTCATCTTGGGCTCTCCCTCCCAAGAGCTTTATCTTGAACACTGGTTCCAAGTCAGGAGAAACCATCCTTAATGGAGATGTCACACGTCCTGGGCAAATGGAGCAGAGGCTAGGTGACCTCTGTGCCCTGTTGTGTATAGGGCCGGGCCATACCTGACTCCCTCGGACCTCTATGTCCACCTCAATCGGTCTTCCTAGTCCAGTGGCTCTCAAACAACTTCCTCATCTCGTGGAGACCACCGACAGTAAAAGGATCTAGTCTCTATTTCCTCAATGTGACGTTGCCACTGTTGAGATGGGTTGTGCACATGTCCCTGTTTTCCGTTGTCTGGTGGTGGCCCCGGTGAAAGGGTCCTTCCACCCACAGGAGGGGTGGCACTGTTGCCCTGGGCCCTTGAGCACTGTTTCCCAGCCAGAGGTACCCAATTTTAAGAAAGAGGTCACAGGTACTTTGTAAAGAGCTTCTATGTAAACACGCCTGAAGCATTGTGGTATACCCGTGACTGTGTGAATGATCATCAGGAAGCATTTTCCCAAAGTTCTGCTGTGCTTAAATAGGCCTAAAATGAGTTGCCTGGTGTCAAGACCAGGGAGGTGTGAACCAAGGCCAGCTCCTGAGTCCTGTTGAAGCAGATTCCTCTATTGCCTGGCAGGGCCCCTGGTGCTTGCAGAGATTCCCCCAACACAACATAGCCCCACCCCACACCCCTCAACCCCAGTCTCAAGCCTTCCACTACTCCACCACTCCACCCACCATCCCACCTCTATGGACCCAGTCAACTCTGTCTTTACAGTCTGTCTAAGGCCAGCTCGGGACACCACAGGGTTAAAGGAGGAAGGCTGAGTGTGGAATTGGCTGGGATGGAGGGGTGTGGGCCCTACTTTCCACTTTTCCCTGCGGGATAAACTTTCATTTATACGGGGAGGGGGAGGGGCAGAGGGAGAGGGAGGGGAGTGGGGGAAGCATGTGCATTCCCTCTGACCAGCTGAGGGTTCTCTTAACCCTGGAAAAGGGAAAGAAAGAGCAAAGGAGAGAGGGAGAAATCATACACACACACACACACACACACACACACACACACACACACACACATAGGCACACACAGGCACACACACAGGCAAACACACAGGCAAACACACAGGCAGACAGACACACACGCACGCACACACACACACCCTCACACACACTGTGTACAAAGCCAGAAATTCCAACAGCTTCACACATAAATATAAATACATACATTCACACAGAGACACAGACAGACAGACTCATCAGAGGATGGAGCACGCTTCATTAAACAGGCTCCAACCGTTTCAGCCATGTCCACATATCCACCTTTCCACATGTCCGCATTTGGTGGATAGAGCAAACTCTAAGGAGCTGGCTCCGAGAACCTTATTCCCCCACCCCCCGCCCCCAGCCCCATCATACCACCTAAGACCGCGCTCTCTCTGTGTAAGAAAAAGATCACCTCGAAAACACATGTCACATATTCTCTAAAAGCCATCAGCACAGAAACATATCCTTCCAAAACCAGATTAAAGTCATTCCAGAAAAGGAAATCACACCGGACTTATTGATTACAGATTTTTGTTTTGACACTCACACCTTAGCAAACATTTCCCATCCTTCTTTCTCGCCACCAGTTCGACTTAACTCCAAGGCGATAATTCTCTTGTCACGGATGAACAAAGTTTAATCCAGTCAAGCCTAAGTTATCCAGTTTTGTTATCCAGGCTTGACAATTTGTATTTAGCAAGAGACTGGTCATCATCCTCTGTCGTGTGCCATTTCTTTCTTTTCTTTTTTTTCTCTTGTTTCAAAGTCTTGTCGTTCAGGTAATCTGGATAATCACCTCTCCTCTGTCCCAAACACTCCCAAGAGAGTGATTGATGAACTCTTCTTTCCTAGCGGTGTGGTGTCTCTTGGCGGTGCACACCGACAGGCACCTGTGGCCACGGGCCTAGATCCCAAGATGCAGGAATCGGAGCCCAACCTTGAAGGGATGTCCTCTCGGAGCATGAACTTGTCCCAGGCCTACTTTTGTTGCTACTACGAGTCTGTGCTTTTAAGGCCCGAGGGGAGCTCACTGGACTCCTTCTCTCAACTCTGCGTCTCTTGCTGTTTGTTGTTCTATGAGGAAGGGGCACGTTCCGCTCTCGATCCGGACTTTTTAGACTTTCTGTCAACTAGCCTAACTTCCCCCACATTCTTTAAATCCAGGTAACTTCCTAAAACCGCATAGATCACATCAGGAATGGCCTCAGATCATGAATTCATCTCAACAGCAT
This sequence comes from Rattus norvegicus, assembly GCF_021556685.1. NCBI lineage: Eukaryota > Metazoa > Chordata > Mammalia > Rodentia > Muridae > Rattus > Rattus norvegicus. The sequence goes on from NW_028238829.1 coordinate 23,733, forward strand.
CGTCTCAAGAACGGTCCTCTTCCTGTTGATCCGCAGGCCTCTGTCCCAACGGAGCGGCCATCAGCCAGGAGGGAAATCCCAGCAGGCTGTAGGCAGCCAGCGTCTTGGCATGCATGCCCAAGGACAGCGGCCTGTCAGGACTCTGAGGGCTCTAGCTAGCAAGGAGAAGCGTGAGAAGGCAGGTCGGTAGTAAGAAGGCATCCTGGGGCCAAAGGCCCTGGCGCCGTGCTTTTTCAGGATACACCCACACAAGGGTGGGCTCGCGGTCCGGTGGTCCGGTGGTCCGCGGGTCCGGGGGGCAAGCGGCGGCAAGGGGCGGCAAGGGGCGTCAAGAGGGTGTTCCGGGGTCCGGGTCGGCAGCGAGTGTCAGTTTCGGGCGCGACCGCCAGGTGTCGGCGTCGCGCCGGAATGCGGTGCGAGGCAGGCAGGGAGTGAGTGAGTGAGAGAGGGAAGAGGGTTCGGCGGGCGTAGGGAGCATTGTTGTGGTCGTGGGTAAGGAGGTGTTGTTGTCGTTGTCGTCGTCGTCGTCGTCGTCGTCGTTGTCGTTGTCGTTGTCGTTGTGGCTGCGTGTGTGTGTGTGTGTGTGTGTGTGTGTGCGCGTCGGCGTGCGTTGCGAGTGAGCGCGGTGTGGGGTGAGGTTGGGGCGCTGTTGGCTGGGCAGTGGGCGGGTGTGAGTGTGGAGGCGTGTCGGGTGGTGTTTCGTCACGTTGGGTGAGGTTCGAGTAGGTCGTTGTGTCGGCGATCTCTCGCCGGTTGTGGTGGCGCACGCCGGTAGGATTTGCTGAAGGAGGCAGAGGCAGGAGGATCACGAGTTCGAGGCCAGCCTGGGCTACACATTTTTTTCACCCTACGCTCCTCGCTCTTTCCTCACACTTGACAAAAACACCGGCCTGCGCTCAAGCTCCTCTTCCTCCTCTTCTTTCCACTCTTATTCACACACCGTGCCCACTTGCTCCTCACACACCCTCAAACACCAACACCAACACTGCATACACACACTGGCACCAACAACACCCTCCTCCTCCACTCCCTCCATACCTAACAACAGCCTCTGGACACAAAACCGACAAACGCGCGCCACAACACACACCAACACACAACACCGGGACCCTCGCGCCCTTACCGGTAGCTCGCCTCGCCTCCCTTTGCCCCACCAACAAACAAACGCGTTGCAAACAGATCACGAAAACCTCGCGCCTTCTCCTGCCACACCACGCCCGCCCCCGACCCGTTACCTGCAAGCTCCCTGGCGCCTACTGCGGGGAAGAGGCCCAGCGTCCCGACCACAACATACACTCTTTGGCTCTCCCCATCGCCCCCTTTGCCACAACCTCTCCTTTTGCCTCGCCCTCGCCCTTGACCTTGCCCTTTGCTTCATTTGGGCTTGCATTCAAACGCACGCCGCGCCTCTTCCCCTCCAACCTTTATTAAACACTTTTCCGACACTGCACCCCCTCCCCAGTTTTTCCTCTTCCTCAATAGTTCCTTCCTTCGTTCCTCTTTCCTTTCTTTCTCTCTCTCTCTCTCTTTCTTTCTTTTCTTCTTCCTTCTTTCCTTTCTTTTTTTCTTTCCTTCTGGAAAAAGAAGAAAGGAAGGAAGAAAGAAACGAGGGAGGAAGGAAATTTAGAAAGGAAGGAATGAAGGAAGGGAGAAGGAAAGAAAGAAAGAAAGCAATAAAGAAGGAAAGGAAGGAAGGAAGGAAGGAAGAAAGGAAGGAAGGAAGGAAGATAGCAAGCTAGCCATCAGGCAAGCAAGCAAGGAAGCAAGGAAGCAAGGAAGCAAGGAAGCAAGGAAGCAAGGAAGCAAGGAAGCAAGGAAGCAAGGAAGCAAGGAAGCAAGGAAGCAAGGAAGCAAGGAGAAAGCAAGCAAGGAAGAAAGCAAGCAAGCAAGCAAGCAAGCAAGCAAGCAACCTAGCAAGCCCACCAGCAGGCTAGCTAATACCATTATTGCAAGTCTACTGCCAGGCAGGTCTTTGAACCTTACCTTGCCCAGGATCATTGTCACATCACCTACAGGAAGTTGGTAGAATGGCCGATCATGTTTATAAAACAGCACGACTACCAAAAGAGTCCTGAGTCCACTGCAGCTATCAGAGGATTGAGTTAGGTTGCAAACCTATAGGTTTTGCTCACCTTTGACTACTAAGCTCAATTCTGAGGGTTTTCTTCTTGCTTCCTGCTTACATGCATGCCTTTGTGTCCGTGCGGGCTTGTGAGTGTAAGTGTGTGTGTGATTGTGCGTGTGTGTTTGCGTGTGTGTGTTTGCTCATTCATTAGTTTGTTTTGTTTCCTTTCAGACAATGAGGCCTTGGCTAGAATTCTCTGGGTGTATTTTCAGTTTAACCAGCCATCAGGAGTCACTGGCAGTGCAGATGTGCGCTGCTGTGGATGGAGGAAGAAACCTGTTGTGTGTCTACGGCTCTGCAGGAGCCTTGCCCAGCGGTGGTTATATCGGTGGGCTGCGGGGCCTGGAGAATTCAGGGCAGTGGGAGGCTTCGGGTTTGTGGGAGGGAGGGGAAACACTTGGGATTGGCCATTACCAGGCAAGCATCCAGCTATTTACCAAACACCTTCTGACCTAGGTCCTTTCCTGCATTTCCCACTGGAGCTTGATCTCTGGTTCCAGGTGAACTTCAAGTCACAGGGACACGTGGTTACAACTTTCTTGGAAGGAGTGCAGTTTCTTTGGGAGATGGATGTGTGTGGGAGGGGGTGGAGGGTCGTGGGGGAAGGTTTGTGTGCCTGTGTGTGCTGCAGCTGCTGTGGTTGCTGGTGGTGGCGGTGGTGATGGATGGATGAATAGATGAGTGGGTGGATGAATAATGAGTAGATGGAAGGAGGAGGTCTGGTCAGAGCAGAGGTCAGAGTCCTAAGGCCATCCTGTAGAAGATGGTCTGAAGTCTTTGAGCTCCCAGAGAAGCTTTTGGGAGTCCAGATGCTTAAGTGTGCACAGAGGGTTGTCTCCTCCTGGGAAGGGATGGATCCCTGTTCTCTGCCCAGAAGGCTGGGGATGGGCTTAGTTCCTAGCCCCGAGGGTGGCCTGTGTATCTGAAGGGCCTGACCACACCTGAGCCCTCCCCATCCCCTCACCGTGGTGTTACCCCCAGCCCTCCCCGCCCGTACCCCACCACCAACTCATTCATCTTGGGCTCTCCCTCCCAAGAGCTTTATCTTGAACACTGGTTCCAAGTCAGGAGAAACCATCCTTAATGGAGATGTCACACGTCCTGGGCAAATGGAGCAGAGGCTAGGTGACCTCTGTGCCCTGTTGTGTATAGGGCCGGGCCATACCTGACTCCCTCGGACCTCTATGTCCACCTCAATCGGTCTTCCTAGTCCAGTGGCTCTCAAACAACTTCCTCATCTCGTGGAGACCACCGACAGTAAAAGGATCTAGTCTCTATTTCCTCAATGTGACGTTGCCACTGTTGAGATGGGTTGTGCACATGTCCCTGTTTTCCGTTGTCTGGTGGTGGCCCCGGTGAAAGGGTCCTTCCACCCACAGGAGGGGTGGCACTGTTGCCCTGGGCCCTTGAGCACTGTTTCCCAGCCAGAGGTACCCAATTTTAAGAAAGAGGTCACAGGTACTTTGTAAAGAGCTTCTATGTAAACACGCCTGAAGCATTGTGGTATACCCGTGACTGTGTGAATGATCATCAGGAAGCATTTTCCCAAAGTTCTGCTGTGCTTAAATAGGCCTAAAATGAGTTGCCTGGTGTCAAGACCAGGGAGGTGTGAACCAAGGCCAGCTCCTGAGTCCTGTTGAAGCAGATTCCTCTATTGCCTGGCAGGGCCCCTGGTGCTTGCAGAGATTCCCCCAACACAACATAGCCCCACCCCACACCCCTCAACCCCAGTCTCAAGCCTTCCACTACTCCACCACTCCACCCACCATCCCACCTCTATGGACCCAGTCAACTCTGTCTTTACAGTCTGTCTAAGGCCAGCTCGGGACACCACAGGGTTAAAGGAGGAAGGCTGAGTGTGGAATTGGCTGGGATGGAGGGGTGTGGGCCCTACTTTCCACTTTTCCCTGCGGGATAAACTTTCATTTATACGGGGAGGGGGAGGGGCAGAGGGAGAGGGAGGGGAGTGGGGGAAGCATGTGCATTCCCTCTGACCAGCTGAGGGTTCTCTTAACCCTGGAAAAGGGAAAGAAAGAGCAAAGGAGAGAGGGAGAAATCATACACACACACACACACACACACACACACACACACACACACACACATAGGCACACACAGGCACACACACAGGCAAACACACAGGCAAACACACAGGCAGACAGACACACACGCACGCACACACACACACCCTCACACACACTGTGTACAAAGCCAGAAATTCCAACAGCTTCACACATAAATATAAATACATACATTCACACAGAGACACAGACAGACAGACTCATCAGAGGATGGAGCACGCTTCATTAAACAGGCTCCAACCGTTTCAGCCATGTCCACATATCCACCTTTCCACATGTCCGCATTTGGTGGATAGAGCAAACTCTAAGGAGCTGGCTCCGAGAACCTTATTCCCCCACCCCCCGCCCCCAGCCCCATCATACCACCTAAGACCGCGCTCTCTCTGTGTAAGAAAAAGATCACCTCGAAAACACATGTCACATATTCTCTAAAAGCCATCAGCACAGAAACATATCCTTCCAAAACCAGATTAAAGTCATTCCAGAAAAGGAAATCACACCGGACTTATTGATTACAGATTTTTGTTTTGACACTCACACCTTAGCAAACATTTCCCATCCTTCTTTCTCGCCACCAGTTCGACTTAACTCCAAGGCGATAATTCTCTTGTCACGGATGAACAAAGTTTAATCCAGTCAAGCCTAAGTTATCCAGTTTTGTTATCCAGGCTTGACAATTTGTATTTAGCAAGAGACTGGTCATCATCCTCTGTCGTGTGCCATTTCTTTCTTTTCTTTTTTTTCTCTTGTTTCAAAGTCTTGTCGTTCAGGTAATCTGGATAATCACCTCTCCTCTGTCCCAAACACTCCCAAGAGAGTGATTGATGAACTCTTCTTTCCTAGCGGTGTGGTGTCTCTTGGCGGTGCACACCGACAGGCACCTGTGGCCACGGGCCTAGATCCCAAGATGCAGGAATCGGAGCCCAACCTTGAAGGGATGTCCTCTCGGAGCATGAACTTGTCCCAGGCCTACTTTTGTTGCTACTACGAGTCTGTGCTTTTAAGGCCCGAGGGGAGCTCACTGGACTCCTTCTCTCAACTCTGCGTCTCTTGCTGTTTGTTGTTCTATGAGGAAGGGGCACGTTCCGCTCTCGATCCGGACTTTTTAGACTTTCTGTCAACTAGCCTAACTTCCCCCACATTCTTTAAATCCAGGTAACTTCCTAAAACCGCATAGATCACATCAGGAATGGCCTCAGATCATGAATTCATCTCAACAGCATCGTCTCAAGAACGGTCCTCTTCCTGTTGATCCGCAGGCCTCTGTCCCAACGGAGCGGCCATCAGCCAGGAGGGAAATCCCAGCAGGCTGTAGGCAGCCAGCGTCTTGGCATGCATGCCCAAGGACAGCGGCCTGTCAGGACTCTGAGGGCTCTAGCTAGCAAGGAGAAGCGTGAGAAGGCAGGTCGGTAGTAAGAAGGCATCCTGGGGCCAAAGGCCCTGGCGCCGTGCTTTTTCAGGATACACCCACACAAGGGTGGGCTCGCGGTCCGGTGGTCCGGTGGTCCGCGGGTCCGGGGGGCAAGCGGCGGCAAGGGGCGGCAAGGGGCGTCAAGAGGGTGTTCCGGGGTCCGGGTCGGCAGCGAGTGTCAGTTTCGGGCGCGACCGCCAGGTGTCGGCGTCGCGCCGGAATGCGGTGCGAGGCAGGCAGGGAGTGAGTGAGTGAGAGAGGGAAGAGGGTTCGGCGGGCGTAGGGAGCATTGTTGTGGTCGTGGGTAAGGAGGTGTTGTTGTCGTTGTCGTCGTCGTCGTCGTCGTCGTCGTTGTCGTTGTCGTTGTCGTTGTGGCTGCGTGTGTGTGTGTGTGTGTGTGTGTGTGTGCGCGTCGGCGTGCGTTGCGAGTGAGCGCGGTGTGGGGTGAGGTTGGGGCGCTGTTGGCTGGGCAGTGGGCGGGTGTGAGTGTGGAGGCGTGTCGGGTGGTGTTTCGTCACGTTGGGTGAGGTTCGAGTAGGTCGTTGTGTCGGCGATCTCTCGCCGGTTGTGGTGGCGCACGCCGGTAGGATTTGCTGAAGGAGGCAGAGGCAGGAGGATCACGAGTTCGAGGCCAGCCTGGGCTACACATTTTTTTCACCCTACGCTCCTCGCTCTTTCCTCACACTTGACAAAAACACCGGCCTGCGCTCAAGCTCCTCTTCCTCCTCTTCTTTCCACTCTTATTCACACACCGTGCCCACTTGCTCCTCACACACCCTCAAACACCAACACCAACACTGCATACACACACTGGCACCAACAACACCCTCCTCCTCCACTCCCTCCATACCTAACAACAGCCTCTGGACACAAAACCGACAAACGCGCGCCACAACACACACCAACACACAACACCGGGACCCTCGCGCCCTTACCGGTAGCTCGCCTCGCCTCCCTTTGCCCCACCAACAAACAAACGCGTTGCAAACAGATCACGAAAACCTCGCGCCTTCTCCTGCCACACCACGCCCGCCCCCGACCCGTTACCTGCAAGCTCCCTGGCGCCTACTGCGGGGAAGAGGCCCAGCGTCCCGACCACAACATACACTCTTTGGCTCTCCCCATCGCCCCCTTTGCCACAACCTCTCCTTTTGCCTCGCCCTCGCCCTTGACCTTGCCCTTTGCTTCATTTGGGCTTGCATTCAAACGCACGCCGCGCCTCTTCCCCTCCAACCTTTATTAAACACTTTTCCGACACTGCACCCCCTCCCCAGTTTTTCCTCTTCCTCAATAGTTCCTTCCTTCGTTCCTCTTTCCTTTCTTTCTCTCTCTCTCTCTCTTTCTTTCTTTTCTTCTTCCTTCTTTCCTTTCTTTTTTTCTTTCCTTCTGGAAAAAGAAGAAAGGAAGGAAGAAAGAAACGAGGGAGGAAGGAAATTTAGAAAGGAAGGAATGAAGGAAGGGAGAAGGAAAGAAAGAAAGAAAGCAATAAAGAAGGAAAGGAAGGAAGGAAGGAAGGAAGAAAGGAAGGAAGGAAGGAAGATAGCAAGCTAGCCATCAGGCAAGCAAGCAAGGAAGCAAGGAAGCAAGGAAGCAAGGAAGCAAGGAAGCAAGGAAGCAAGGAAGCAAGGAAGCAAGGAAGCAAGGAAGCAAGGAAGCAAGGAAGCAAGGAGAAAGCAAGCAAGGAAGAAAGCAAGCAAGCAAGCAAGCAAGCAAGCAAGCAACCTAGCAAGCCCACCAGCAGGCTAGCTAATACCATTATTGCAAGTCTACTGCCAGGCAGGTCTTTGAACCTTACCTTGCCCAGGATCATTGTCACATCACCTACAGGAAGTTGGTAGAATGGCCGATCATGTTTATAAAACAGCACGACTACCAAAAGAGTCCTGAGTCCACTGCAGCTATCAGAGGATTGAGTTAGGTTGCAAACCTATAGGTTTTGCTCACCTTTGACTACTAAGCTCAATTCTGAGGGTTTTCTTCTTGCTTCCTGCTTACATGCATGCCTTTGTGTCCGTGCGGGCTTGTGAGTGTAAGTGTGTGTGTGATTGTGCGTGTGTGTTTGCGTGTGTGTGTTTGCTCATTCATTAGTTTGTTTTGTTTCCTTTCAGACAATGAGGCCTTGGCTAGAATTCTCTGGGTGTATTTTCAGTTTAACCAGCCATCAGGAGTCACTGGCAGTGCAGATGTGCGCTGCTGTGGATGGAGGAAGAAACCTGTTGTGTGTCTACGGCTCTGCAGGAGCCTTGCCCAGCGGTGGTTATATCGGTGGGCTGCGGGGCCTGGAGAATTCAGGGCAGTGGGAGGCTTCGGGTTTGTGGGAGGGAGGGGAAACACTTGGGATTGGCCATTACCAGGCAAGCATCCAGCTATTTACCAAACACCTTCTGACCTAGGTCCTTTCCTGCATTTCCCACTGGAGCTTGATCTCTGGTTCCAGGTGAACTTCAAGTCACAGGGACACGTGGTTACAACTTTCTTGGAAGGAGTGCAGTTTCTTTGGGAGATGGATGTGTGTGGGAGGGGGTGGAGGGTCGTGGGGGAAGGTTTGTGTGCCTGTGTGTGCTGCAGCTGCTGTGGTTGCTGGTGGTGGCGGTGGTGATGGATGGATGAATAGATGAGTGGGTGGATGAATAATGAGTAGATGGAAGGAGGAGGTCTGGTCAGAGCAGAGGTCAGAGTCCTAAGGCCATCCTGTAGAAGATGGTCTGAAGTCTTTGAGCTCCCAGAGAAGCTTTTGGGAGTCCAGATGCTTAAGTGTGCACAGAGGGTTGTCTCCTCCTGGGAAGGGATGGATCCCTGTTCTCTGCCCAGAAGGCTGGGGATGGGCTTAGTTCCTAGCCCCGAGGGTGGCCTGTGTATCTGAAGGGCCTGACCACACCTGAGCCCTCCCCATCCCCTCACCGTGGTGTTACCCCCAGCCCTCCCCGCCCGTACCCCACCACCAACTCATTCATCTTGGGCTCTCCCTCCCAAGAGCTTTATCTTGAACACTGGTTCCAAGTCAGGAGAAACCATCCTTAATGGAGATGTCACACGTCCTGGGCAAATGGAGCAGAGGCTAGGTGACCTCTGTGCCCTGTTGTGTATAGGGCCGGGCCATACCTGACTCCCTCGGACCTCTATGTCCACCTCAATCGGTCTTCCTAGTCCAGTGGCTCTCAAACAACTTCCTCATCTCGTGGAGACCACCGACAGTAAAAGGATCTAGTCTCTATTTCCTCAATGTGACGTTGCCACTGTTGAGATGGGTTGTGCACATGTCCCTGTTTTCCGTTGTCTGGTGGTGGCCCCGGTGAAAGGGTCCTTCCACCCACAGGAGGGGTGGCACTGTTGCCCTGGGCCCTTGAGCACTGTTTCCCAGCCAGAGGTACCCAATTTTAAGAAAGAGGTCACAGGTACTTTGTAAAGAGCTTCTATGTAAACACGCCTGAAGCATTGTGGTATACCCGTGACTGTGTGAATGATCATCAGGAAGCATTTTCCCAAAGTTCTGCTGTGCTTAAATAGGCCTAAAATGAGTTGCCTGGTGTCAAGACCAGGGAGGTGTGAACCAAGGCCAGCTCCTGAGTCCTGTTGAAGCAGATTCCTCTATTGCCTGGCAGGGCCCCTGGTGCTTGCAGAGATTCCCCCAACACAACATAGCCCCACCCCACACCCCTCAACCCCAGTCTCAAGCCTTCCACTACTCCACCACTCCACCCACCATCCCACCTCTATGGACCCAGTCAACTCTGTCTTTACAGTCTGTCTAAGGCCAGCTCGGGACACCACAGGGTTAAAGGAGGAAGGCTGAGTGTGGAATTGGCTGGGATGGAGGGGTGTGGGCCCTACTTTCCACTTTTCCCTGCGGGATAAACTTTCATTTATACGGGGAGGGGGAGGGGCAGAGGGAGAGGGAGGGGAGTGGGGGAAGCATGTGCATTCCCTCTGACCAGCTGAGGGTTCTCTTAACCCTGGAAAAGGGAAAGAAAGAGCAAAGGAGAGAGGGAGAAATCATACACACACACACACACACACACACACACACACACACACACACACATAGGCACACACAGGCACACACACAGGCAAACACACAGGCAAACACACAGGCAGACAGACACACACGCACGCACACACACACACCCTCACACACACTGTGTACAAAGCCAGAAATTCCAACAGCTTCACACATAAATATAAATACATACATTCACACAGAGACACAGACAGACAGACTCATCAGAGGATGGAGCACGCTTCATTAAACAGGCTCCAACCGTTTCAGCCATGTCCACATATCCACCTTTCCACATGTCCGCATTTGGTGGATAGAGCAAACTCTAAGGAGCTGGCTCCGAGAACCTTATTCCCCCACCCCCCGCCCCCAGCCCCATCATACCACCTAAGACCGCGCTCTCTCTGTGTAAGAAAAAGATCACCTCGAAAACACATGTCACATATTCTCTAAAAGCCATCAGCACAGAAACATATCCTTCCAAAACCAGATTAAAGTCATTCCAGAAAAGGAAATCACACCGGACTTATTGATTACAGATTTTTGTTTTGACACTCACACCTTAGCAAACATTTCCCATCCTTCTTTCTCGCCACCAGTTCGACTTAACTCCAAGGCGATAATTCTCTTGTCACGGATGAACAAAGTTTAATCCAGTCAAGCCTAAGTTATCCAGTTTTGTTATCCAGGCTTGACAATTTGTATTTAGCAAGAGACTGGTCATCATCCTCTGTCGTGTGCCATTTCTTTCTTTTCTTTTTTTTCTCTTGTTTCAAAGTCTTGTCGTTCAGGTAATCTGGATAATCACCTCTCCTCTGTCCCAAACACTCCCAAGAGAGTGATTGATGAACTCTTCTTTCCTAGCGGTGTGGTGTCTCTTGGCGGTGCACACCGACAGGCACCTGTGGCCACGGGCCTAGATCCCAAGATGCAGGAATCGGAGCCCAACCTTGAAGGGATGTCCTCTCGGAGCATGAACTTGTCCCAGGCCTACTTTTGTTGCTACTACGAGTCTGTGCTTTTAAGGCCCGAGGGGAGCTCACTGGACTCCTTCTCTCAACTCTGCGTCTCTTGCTGTTTGTTGTTCTATGAGGAAGGGGCACGTTCCGCTCTCGATCCGGACTTTTTAGACTTTCTGTCAACTAGCCTAACTTCCCCCACATTCTTTAAATCCAGGTAACTTCCTAAAACCGCATAGATCACATCAGGAATGGCCTCAGATCATGAATTCATCTCAACAGCATCGTCTCAAGAACGGTCCTCTTCCTGTTGATCCGCAGGCCTCTGTCCCAACGGAGCGGCCATCAGCCAGGAGGGAAATCCCAGCAGGCTGTAGGCAGCCAGCGTCTTGGCATGCATGCCCAAGGACAGCGGCCTGTCAGGACTCTGAGGGCTCTAGCTAGCAAGGAGAAGCGTGAGAAGGCAGGTCGGTAGTAAGAAGGCATCCTGGGGCCAAAGGCCCTGGCGCCGTGCTTTTTCAGGATACACCCACACAAGGGTGGGCTCGCGGTCCGGTGGTCCGGTGGTCCGCGGGTCCGGGGGGCAAGCGGCGGCAAGGGGCGGCAAGGGGCGTCAAGAGGGTGTTCCGGGGTCCGGGTCGGCAGCGAGTGTCAGTTTCGGGCGCGACCGCCAGGTGTCGGCGTCGCGCCGGAATGCGGTGCGAGGCAGGCAGGGAGTGAGTGAGTGAGAGAGGGAAGAGGGTTCGGCGGGCGTAGGGAGCATTGTTGTGGTCGTGGGTAAGGAGGTGTTGTTGTCGTTGTCGTCGTCGTCGTCGTCGTCGTCGTTGTCGTTGTCGTTGTCGTTGTGGCTGCGTGTGTGTGTGTGTGTGTGTGTGTGTGTGCGCGTCGGCGTGCGTTGCGAGTGAGCGCGGTGTGGGGTGAGGTTGGGGCGCTGTTGGCTGGGCAGTGGGCGGGTGTGAGTGTGGAGGCGTGTCGGGTGGTGTTTCGTCACGTTGGGTGAGGTTCGAGTAGGTCGTTGTGTCGGCGATCTCTCGCCGGTTGTGGTGGCGCACGCCGGTAGGATTTGCTGAAGGAGGCAGAGGCAGGAGGATCACGAGTTCGAGGCCAGCCTGGGCTACACATTTTTTTCACCCTACGCTCCTCGCTCTTTCCTCACACTTGACAAAAACACCGGCCTGCGCTCAAGCTCCTCTTCCTCCTCTTCTTTCCACTCTTATTCACACACCGTGCCCACTTGCTCCTCACACACCCTCAAACACCAACACCAACACTGCATACACACACTGGCACCAACAACACCCTCCTCCTCCACTCCCTCCATACCTAACAACAGCCTCTGGACACAAAACCGACAAACGCGCGCCACAACACACACCAACACACAACACCGGGACCCTCGCGCCCTTACCGGTAGCTCGCCTCGCCTCCCTTTGCCCCACCAACAAACAAACGCGTTGCAAACAGATCACGAAAACCTCGCGCCTTCTCCTGCCACACCACGCCCGCCCCCGACCCGTTACCTGCAAGCTCCCTGGCGCCTACTGCGGGGAAGAGGCCCAGCGTCCCGACCACAACATACACTCTTTGGCTCTCCCCATCGCCCCCTTTGCCACAACCTCTCCTTTTGCCTCGCCCTCGCCCTTGACCTTGCCCTTTGCTTCATTTGGGCTTGCATTCAAACGCACGCCGCGCCTCTTCCCCTCCAACCTTTATTAAACACTTTTCCGACACTGCACCCCCTCCCCAGTTTTTCCTCTTCCTCAATAGTTCCTTCCTTCGTTCCTCTTTCCTTTCTTTCTCTCTCTCTCTCTCTTTCTTTCTTTTCTTCTTCCTTCTTTCCTTTCTTTTTTTCTTTCCTTCTGGAAAAAGAAGAAAGGAAGGAAGAAAGAAACGAGGGAGGAAGGAAATTTAGAAAGGAAGGAATGAAGGAAGGGAGAAGGAAAGAAAGAAAGAAAGCAATAAAGAAGGAAAGGAAGGAAGGAAGGAAGGAAGAAAGGAAGGAAGGAAGGAAGATAGCAAGCTAGCCATCAGGCAAGCAAGCAAGGAAGCAAGGAAGCAAGGAAGCAAGGAAGCAAGGAAGCAAGGAAGCAAGGAAGCAAGGAAGCAAGGAAGCAAGGAAGCAAGGAAGCAAGGAAGCAAGGAGAAAGCAAGCAAGGAAGAAAGCAAGCAAGCAAGCAAGCAAGCAAGCAAGCAACCTAGCAAGCCCACCAGCAGGCTAGCTAATACCATTATTGCAAGTCTACTGCCAGGCAGGTCTTTGAACCTTACCTTGCCCAGGATCATTGTCACATCACCTACAGGAAGTTGGTAGAATGGCCGATCATGTTTATAAAACAGCACGACTACCAAAAGAGTCCTGAGTCCACTGCAGCTATCAGAGGATTGAGTTAGGTTGCAAACCTATAGGTTTTGCTCACCTTTGACTACTAAGCTCAATTCTGAGGGTTTTCTTCTTGCTTCCTGCTTACATGCATGCCTTTGTGTCCGTGCGGGCTTGTGAGTGTAAGTGTGTGTGTGATTGTGCGTGTGTGTTTGCGTGTGTGTGTTTGCTCATTCATTAGTTTGTTTTGTTTCCTTTCAGACAATGAGGCCTTGGCTAGAATTCTCTGGGTGTATTTTCAGTTTAACCAGCCATCAGGAGTCACTGGCAGTGCAGATGTGCGCTGCTGTGGATGGAGGAAGAAACCTGTTGTGTGTCTACGGCTCTGCAGGAGCCTTGCCCAGCGGTGGTTATATCGGTGGGCTGCGGGGCCTGGAGAATTCAGGGCAGTGGGAGGCTTCGGGTTTGTGGGAGGGAGGGGAAACACTTGGGATTGGCCATTACCAGGCAAGCATCCAGCTATTTACCAAACACCTTCTGACCTAGGTCCTTTCCTGCATTTCCCACTGGAGCTTGATCTCTGGTTCCAGGTGAACTTCAAGTCACAGGGACACGTGGTTACAACTTTCTTGGAAGGAGTGCAGTTTCTTTGGGAGATGGATGTGTGTGGGAGGGGGTGGAGGGTCGTGGGGGAAGGTTTGTGTGCCTGTGTGTGCTGCAGCTGCTGTGGTTGCTGGTGGTGGCGGTGGTGATGGATGGATGAATAGATGAGTGGGTGGATGAATAATGAGTAGATGGAAGGAGGAGGTCTGGTCAGAGCAGAGGTCAGAGTCCTAAGGCCATCCTGTAGAAGATGGTCTGAAGTCTTTGAGCTCCCAGAGAAGCTTTTGGGAGTCCAGATGCTTAAGTGTGCACAGAGGGTTGTCTCCTCCTGGGAAGGGATGGATCCCTGTTCTCTGCCCAGAAGGCTGGGGATGGGCTTAGTTCCTAGCCCCGAGGGTGGCCTGTGTATCTGAAGGGCCTGACCACACCTGAGCCCTCCCCATCCCCTCACCGTGGTGTTACCCCCAGCCCTCCCCGCCCGTACCCCACCACCAACTCATTCATCTTGGGCTCTCCCTCCCAAGAGCTTTATCTTGAACACTGGTTCCAAGTCAGGAGAAACCATCCTTAATGGAGATGTCACACGTCCTGGGCAAATGGAGCAGAGGCTAGGTGACCTCTGTGCCCTGTTGTGTATAGGGCCGGGCCATACCTGACTCCCTCGGACCTCTATGTCCACCTCAATCGGTCTTCCTAGTCCAGTGGCTCTCAAACAACTTCCTCATCTCGTGGAGACCACCGACAGTAAAAGGATCTAGTCTCTATTTCCTCAATGTGACGTTGCCACTGTTGAGATGGGTTGTGCACATGTCCCTGTTTTCCGTTGTCTGGTGGTGGCCCCGGTGAAAGGGTCCTTCCACCCACAGGAGGGGTGGCACTGTTGCCCTGGGCCCTTGAGCACTGTTTCCCAGCCAGAGGTACCCAATTTTAAGAAAGAGGTCACAGGTACTTTGTAAAGAGCTTCTATGTAAACACGCCTGAAGCATTGTGGTATACCCGTGACTGTGTGAATGATCATCAGGAAGCATTTTCCCAAAGTTCTGCTGTGCTTAAATAGGCCTAAAATGAGTTGCCTGGTGTCAAGACCAGGGAGGTGTGAACCAAGGCCAGCTCCTGAGTCCTGTTGAAGCAGATTCCTCTATTGCCTGGCAGGGCCCCTGGTGCTTGCAGAGATTCCCCCAACACAACATAGCCCCACCCCACACCCCTCAACCCCAGTCTCAAGCCTTCCACTACTCCACCACTCCACCCACCATCCCACCTCTATGGACCCAGTCAACTCTGTCTTTACAGTCTGTCTAAGGCCAGCTCGGGACACCACAGGGTTAAAGGAGGAAGGCTGAGTGTGGAATTGGCTGGGATGGAGGGGTGTGGGCCCTACTTTCCACTTTTCCCTGCGGGATAAACTTTCATTTATACGGGGAGGGGGAGGGGCAGAGGGAGAGGGAGGGGAGTGGGGGAAGCATGTGCATTCCCTCTGACCAGCTGAGGGTTCTCTTAACCCTGGAAAAGGGAAAGAAAGAGCAAAGGAGAGAGGGAGAAATCATACACACACACACACACACACACACACACACACACACACACACACATAGGCACACACAGGCACACACACAGGCAAACACACAGGCAAACACACAGGCAGACAGACACACACGCACGCACACACACACACCCTCACACACACTGTGTACAAAGCCAGAAATTCCAACAGCTTCACACATAAATATAAATACATACATTCACACAGAGACACAGACAGACAGACTCATCAGAGGATGGAGCACGCTTCATTAAACAGGCTCCAACCGTTTCAGCCATGTCCACATATCCACCTTTCCACATGTCCGCATTTGGTGGATAGAGCAAACTCTAAGGAGCTGGCTCCGAGAACCTTATTCCCCCACCCCCCGCCCCCAGCCCCATCATACCACCTAAGACCGCGCTCTCTCTGTGTAAGAAAAAGATCACCTCGAAAACACATGTCACATATTCTCTAAAAGCCATCAGCACAGAAACATATCCTTCCAAAACCAGATTAAAGTCATTCCAGAAAAGGAAATCACACCGGACTTATTGATTACAGATTTTTGTTTTGACACTCACACCTTAGCAAACATTTCCCATCCTTCTTTCTCGCCACCAGTTCGACTTAACTCCAAGGCGATAATTCTCTTGTCACGGATGAACAAAGTTTAATCCAGTCAAGCCTAAGTTATCCAGTTTTGTTATCCAGGCTTGACAATTTGTATTTAGCAAGAGACTGGTCATCATCCTCTGTCGTGTGCCATTTCTTTCTTTTCTTTTTTTTCTCTTGTTTCAAAGTCTTGTCGTTCAGGTAATCTGGATAATCACCTCTCCTCTGTCCCAAACACTCCCAAGAGAGTGATTGATGAACTCTTCTTTCCTAGCGGTGTGGTGTCTCTTGGCGGTGCACACCGACAGGCACCTGTGGCCACGGGCCTAGATCCCAAGATGCAGGAATCGGAGCCCAACCTTGAAGGGATGTCCTCTCGGAGCATGAACTTGTCCCAGGCCTACTTTTGTTGCTACTACGAGTCTGTGCTTTTAAGGCCCGAGGGGAGCTCACTGGACTCCTTCTCTCAACTCTGCGTCTCTTGCTGTTTGTTGTTCTATGAGGAAGGGGCACGTTCCGCTCTCGATCCGGACTTTTTAGACTTTCTGTCAACTAGCCTAACTTCCCCCACATTCTTTAAATCCAGGTAACTTCCTAAAACCGCATAGATCACATCAGGAATGGCCTCAGATCATGAATTCATCTCAACAGCATCGTCTCAAGAACGGTCCTCTTCCTGTTGATCCGCAGGCCTCTGTCCCAACGGAGCGGCCATCAGCCAGGAGGGAAATCCCAGCAGGCTGTAGGCAGCCAGCGTCTTGGCATGCATGCCCAAGGACAGCGGCCTGTCAGGACTCTGAGGGCTCTAGCTAGCAAGGAGAAGCGTGAGAAGGCAGGTCGGTAGTAAGAAGGCATCCTGGGGCCAAAGGCCCTGGCGCCGTGCTTTTTCAGGATACACCCACACAAGGGTGGGCTCGCGGTCCGGTGGTCCGGTGGTCCGCGGGTCCGGGGGGCAAGCGGCGGCAAGGGGCGGCAAGGGGCGTCAAGAGGGTGTTCCGGGGTCCGGGTCGGCAGCGAGTGTCAGTTTCGGGCGCGACCGCCAGGTGTCGGCGTCGCGCCGGAATGCGGTGCGAGGCAGGCAGGGAGTGAGTGAGTGAGAGAGGGAAGAGGGTTCGGCGGGCGTAGGGAGCATTGTTGTGGTCGTGGGTAAGGAGGTGTTGTTGTCGTTGTCGTCGTCGTCGTCGTCGTCGTCGTTGTCGTTGTCGTTGTCGTTGTGGCTGCGTGTGTGTGTGTGTGTGTGTGTGTGTGTGCGCGTCGGCGTGCGTTGCGAGTGAGCGCGGTGTGGGGTGAGGTTGGGGCGCTGTTGGCTGGGCAGTGGGCGGGTGTGAGTGTGGAGGCGTGTCGGGTGGTGTTTCGTCACGTTGGGTGAGGTTCGAGTAGGTCGTTGTGTCGGCGATCTCTCGCCGGTTGTGGTGGCGCACGCCGGTAGGATTTGCTGAAGGAGGCAGAGGCA
The DNA here is from genome assembly GCF_021556685.1 of Rattus norvegicus. NCBI lineage: Eukaryota > Metazoa > Chordata > Mammalia > Rodentia > Muridae > Rattus > Rattus norvegicus. Next base: position 40,819 of record NW_028238829.1, read on the forward strand.
GGAGGATCACGAGTTCGAGGCCAGCCTGGGCTACACATTTTTTTCACCCTACGCTCCTCGCTCTTTCCTCACACTTGACAAAAACACCGGCCTGCGCTCAAGCTCCTCTTCCTCCTCTTCTTTCCACTCTTATTCACACACCGTGCCCACTTGCTCCTCACACACCCTCAAACACCAACACCAACACTGCATACACACACTGGCACCAACAACACCCTCCTCCTCCACTCCCTCCATACCTAACAACAGCCTCTGGACACAAAACCGACAAACGCGCGCCACAACACACACCAACACACAACACCGGGACCCTCGCGCCCTTACCGGTAGCTCGCCTCGCCTCCCTTTGCCCCACCAACAAACAAACGCGTTGCAAACAGATCACGAAAACCTCGCGCCTTCTCCTGCCACACCACGCCCGCCCCCGACCCGTTACCTGCAAGCTCCCTGGCGCCTACTGCGGGGAAGAGGCCCAGCGTCCCGACCACAACATACACTCTTTGGCTCTCCCCATCGCCCCCTTTGCCACAACCTCTCCTTTTGCCTCGCCCTCGCCCTTGACCTTGCCCTTTGCTTCATTTGGGCTTGCATTCAAACGCACGCCGCGCCTCTTCCCCTCCAACCTTTATTAAACACTTTTCCGACACTGCACCCCCTCCCCAGTTTTTCCTCTTCCTCAATAGTTCCTTCCTTCGTTCCTCTTTCCTTTCTTTCTCTCTCTCTCTCTCTTTCTTTCTTTTCTTCTTCCTTCTTTCCTTTCTTTTTTTCTTTCCTTCTGGAAAAAGAAGAAAGGAAGGAAGAAAGAAACGAGGGAGGAAGGAAATTTAGAAAGGAAGGAATGAAGGAAGGGAGAAGGAAAGAAAGAAAGAAAGCAATAAAGAAGGAAAGGAAGGAAGGAAGGAAGGAAGAAAGGAAGGAAGGAAGGAAGATAGCAAGCTAGCCATCAGGCAAGCAAGCAAGGAAGCAAGGAAGCAAGGAAGCAAGGAAGCAAGGAAGCAAGGAAGCAAGGAAGCAAGGAAGCAAGGAAGCAAGGAAGCAAGGAAGCAAGGAAGCAAGGAGAAAGCAAGCAAGGAAGAAAGCAAGCAAGCAAGCAAGCAAGCAAGCAAGCAACCTAGCAAGCCCACCAGCAGGCTAGCTAATACCATTATTGCAAGTCTACTGCCAGGCAGGTCTTTGAACCTTACCTTGCCCAGGATCATTGTCACATCACCTACAGGAAGTTGGTAGAATGGCCGATCATGTTTATAAAACAGCACGACTACCAAAAGAGTCCTGAGTCCACTGCAGCTATCAGAGGATTGAGTTAGGTTGCAAACCTATAGGTTTTGCTCACCTTTGACTACTAAGCTCAATTCTGAGGGTTTTCTTCTTGCTTCCTGCTTACATGCATGCCTTTGTGTCCGTGCGGGCTTGTGAGTGTAAGTGTGTGTGTGATTGTGCGTGTGTGTTTGCGTGTGTGTGTTTGCTCATTCATTAGTTTGTTTTGTTTCCTTTCAGACAATGAGGCCTTGGCTAGAATTCTCTGGGTGTATTTTCAGTTTAACCAGCCATCAGGAGTCACTGGCAGTGCAGATGTGCGCTGCTGTGGATGGAGGAAGAAACCTGTTGTGTGTCTACGGCTCTGCAGGAGCCTTGCCCAGCGGTGGTTATATCGGTGGGCTGCGGGGCCTGGAGAATTCAGGGCAGTGGGAGGCTTCGGGTTTGTGGGAGGGAGGGGAAACACTTGGGATTGGCCATTACCAGGCAAGCATCCAGCTATTTACCAAACACCTTCTGACCTAGGTCCTTTCCTGCATTTCCCACTGGAGCTTGATCTCTGGTTCCAGGTGAACTTCAAGTCACAGGGACACGTGGTTACAACTTTCTTGGAAGGAGTGCAGTTTCTTTGGGAGATGGATGTGTGTGGGAGGGGGTGGAGGGTCGTGGGGGAAGGTTTGTGTGCCTGTGTGTGCTGCAGCTGCTGTGGTTGCTGGTGGTGGCGGTGGTGATGGATGGATGAATAGATGAGTGGGTGGATGAATAATGAGTAGATGGAAGGAGGAGGTCTGGTCAGAGCAGAGGTCAGAGTCCTAAGGCCATCCTGTAGAAGATGGTCTGAAGTCTTTGAGCTCCCAGAGAAGCTTTTGGGAGTCCAGATGCTTAAGTGTGCACAGAGGGTTGTCTCCTCCTGGGAAGGGATGGATCCCTGTTCTCTGCCCAGAAGGCTGGGGATGGGCTTAGTTCCTAGCCCCGAGGGTGGCCTGTGTATCTGAAGGGCCTGACCACACCTGAGCCCTCCCCATCCCCTCACCGTGGTGTTACCCCCAGCCCTCCCCGCCCGTACCCCACCACCAACTCATTCATCTTGGGCTCTCCCTCCCAAGAGCTTTATCTTGAACACTGGTTCCAAGTCAGGAGAAACCATCCTTAATGGAGATGTCACACGTCCTGGGCAAATGGAGCAGAGGCTAGGTGACCTCTGTGCCCTGTTGTGTATAGGGCCGGGCCATACCTGACTCCCTCGGACCTCTATGTCCACCTCAATCGGTCTTCCTAGTCCAGTGGCTCTCAAACAACTTCCTCATCTCGTGGAGACCACCGACAGTAAAAGGATCTAGTCTCTATTTCCTCAATGTGACGTTGCCACTGTTGAGATGGGTTGTGCACATGTCCCTGTTTTCCGTTGTCTGGTGGTGGCCCCGGTGAAAGGGTCCTTCCACCCACAGGAGGGGTGGCACTGTTGCCCTGGGCCCTTGAGCACTGTTTCCCAGCCAGAGGTACCCAATTTTAAGAAAGAGGTCACAGGTACTTTGTAAAGAGCTTCTATGTAAACACGCCTGAAGCATTGTGGTATACCCGTGACTGTGTGAATGATCATCAGGAAGCATTTTCCCAAAGTTCTGCTGTGCTTAAATAGGCCTAAAATGAGTTGCCTGGTGTCAAGACCAGGGAGGTGTGAACCAAGGCCAGCTCCTGAGTCCTGTTGAAGCAGATTCCTCTATTGCCTGGCAGGGCCCCTGGTGCTTGCAGAGATTCCCCCAACACAACATAGCCCCACCCCACACCCCTCAACCCCAGTCTCAAGCCTTCCACTACTCCACCACTCCACCCACCATCCCACCTCTATGGACCCAGTCAACTCTGTCTTTACAGTCTGTCTAAGGCCAGCTCGGGACACCACAGGGTTAAAGGAGGAAGGCTGAGTGTGGAATTGGCTGGGATGGAGGGGTGTGGGCCCTACTTTCCACTTTTCCCTGCGGGATAAACTTTCATTTATACGGGGAGGGGGAGGGGCAGAGGGAGAGGGAGGGGAGTGGGGGAAGCATGTGCATTCCCTCTGACCAGCTGAGGGTTCTCTTAACCCTGGAAAAGGGAAAGAAAGAGCAAAGGAGAGAGGGAGAAATCATACACACACACACACACACACACACACACACACACACACACACACATAGGCACACACAGGCACACACACAGGCAAACACACAGGCAAACACACAGGCAGACAGACACACACGCACGCACACACACACACCCTCACACACACTGTGTACAAAGCCAGAAATTCCAACAGCTTCACACATAAATATAAATACATACATTCACACAGAGACACAGACAGACAGACTCATCAGAGGATGGAGCACGCTTCATTAAACAGGCTCCAACCGTTTCAGCCATGTCCACATATCCACCTTTCCACATGTCCGCATTTGGTGGATAGAGCAAACTCTAAGGAGCTGGCTCCGAGAACCTTATTCCCCCACCCCCCGCCCCCAGCCCCATCATACCACCTAAGACCGCGCTCTCTCTGTGTAAGAAAAAGATCACCTCGAAAACACATGTCACATATTCTCTAAAAGCCATCAGCACAGAAACATATCCTTCCAAAACCAGATTAAAGTCATTCCAGAAAAGGAAATCACACCGGACTTATTGATTACAGATTTTTGTTTTGACACTCACACCTTAGCAAACATTTCCCATCCTTCTTTCTCGCCACCAGTTCGACTTAACTCCAAGGCGATAATTCTCTTGTCACGGATGAACAAAGTTTAATCCAGTCAAGCCTAAGTTATCCAGTTTTGTTATCCAGGCTTGACAATTTGTATTTAGCAAGAGACTGGTCATCATCCTCTGTCGTGTGCCATTTCTTTCTTTTCTTTTTTTTCTCTTGTTTCAAAGTCTTGTCGTTCAGGTAATCTGGATAATCACCTCTCCTCTGTCCCAAACACTCCCAAGAGAGTGATTGATGAACTCTTCTTTCCTAGCGGTGTGGTGTCTCTTGGCGGTGCACACCGACAGGCACCTGTGGCCACGGGCCTAGATCCCAAGATGCAGGAATCGGAGCCCAACCTTGAAGGGATGTCCTCTCGGAGCATGAACTTGTCCCAGGCCTACTTTTGTTGCTACTACGAGTCTGTGCTTTTAAGGCCCGAGGGGAGCTCACTGGACTCCTTCTCTCAACTCTGCGTCTCTTGCTGTTTGTTGTTCTATGAGGAAGGGGCACGTTCCGCTCTCGATCCGGACTTTTTAGACTTTCTGTCAACTAGCCTAACTTCCCCCACATTCTTTAAATCCAGGTAACTTCCTAAAACCGCATAGATCACATCAGGAATGGCCTCAGATCATGAATTCATCTCAACAGCATCGTCTCAAGAACGGTCCTCTTCCTGTTGATCCGCAGGCCTCTGTCCCAACGGAGCGGCCATCAGCCAGGAGGGAAATCCCAGCAGGCTGTAGGCAGCCAGCGTCTTGGCATGCATGCCCAAGGACAGCGGCCTGTCAGGACTCTGAGGGCTCTAGCTAGCAAGGAGAAGCGTGAGAAGGCAGGTCGGTAGTAAGAAGGCATCCTGGGGCCAAAGGCCCTGGCGCCGTGCTTTTTCAGGATACACCCACACAAGGGTGGGCTCGCGGTCCGGTGGTCCGGTGGTCCGCGGGTCCGGGGGGCAAGCGGCGGCAAGGGGCGGCAAGGGGCGTCAAGAGGGTGTTCCGGGGTCCGGGTCGGCAGCGAGTGTCAGTTTCGGGCGCGACCGCCAGGTGTCGGCGTCGCGCCGGAATGCGGTGCGAGGCAGGCAGGGAGTGAGTGAGTGAGAGAGGGAAGAGGGTTCGGCGGGCGTAGGGAGCATTGTTGTGGTCGTGGGTAAGGAGGTGTTGTTGTCGTTGTCGTCGTCGTCGTCGTCGTCGTCGTTGTCGTTGTCGTTGTCGTTGTGGCTGCGTGTGTGTGTGTGTGTGTGTGTGTGTGTGCGCGTCGGCGTGCGTTGCGAGTGAGCGCGGTGTGGGGTGAGGTTGGGGCGCTGTTGGCTGGGCAGTGGGCGGGTGTGAGTGTGGAGGCGTGTCGGGTGGTGTTTCGTCACGTTGGGTGAGGTTCGAGTAGGTCGTTGTGTCGGCGATCTCTCGCCGGTTGTGGTGGCGCACGCCGGTAGGATTTGCTGAAGGAGGCAGAGGCAGGAGGATCACGAGTTCGAGGCCAGCCTGGGCTACACATTTTTTTCACCCTACGCTCCTCGCTCTTTCCTCACACTTGACAAAAACACCGGCCTGCGCTCAAGCTCCTCTTCCTCCTCTTCTTTCCACTCTTATTCACACACCGTGCCCACTTGCTCCTCACACACCCTCAAACACCAACACCAACACTGCATACACACACTGGCACCAACAACACCCTCCTCCTCCACTCCCTCCATACCTAACAACAGCCTCTGGACACAAAACCGACAAACGCGCGCCACAACACACACCAACACACAACACCGGGACCCTCGCGCCCTTACCGGTAGCTCGCCTCGCCTCCCTTTGCCCCACCAACAAACAAACGCGTTGCAAACAGATCACGAAAACCTCGCGCCTTCTCCTGCCACACCACGCCCGCCCCCGACCCGTTACCTGCAAGCTCCCTGGCGCCTACTGCGGGGAAGAGGCCCAGCGTCCCGACCACAACATACACTCTTTGGCTCTCCCCATCGCCCCCTTTGCCACAACCTCTCCTTTTGCCTCGCCCTCGCCCTTGACCTTGCCCTTTGCTTCATTTGGGCTTGCATTCAAACGCACGCCGCGCCTCTTCCCCTCCAACCTTTATTAAACACTTTTCCGACACTGCACCCCCTCCCCAGTTTTTCCTCTTCCTCAATAGTTCCTTCCTTCGTTCCTCTTTCCTTTCTTTCTCTCTCTCTCTCTCTTTCTTTCTTTTCTTCTTCCTTCTTTCCTTTCTTTTTTTCTTTCCTTCTGGAAAAAGAAGAAAGGAAGGAAGAAAGAAACGAGGGAGGAAGGAAATTTAGAAAGGAAGGAATGAAGGAAGGGAGAAGGAAAGAAAGAAAGAAAGCAATAAAGAAGGAAAGGAAGGAAGGAAGGAAGGAAGAAAGGAAGGAAGGAAGGAAGATAGCAAGCTAGCCATCAGGCAAGCAAGCAAGGAAGCAAGGAAGCAAGGAAGCAAGGAAGCAAGGAAGCAAGGAAGCAAGGAAGCAAGGAAGCAAGGAAGCAAGGAAGCAAGGAAGCAAGGAAGAAAGCAAGCAAGGAAGAAAGCAAGCAAGCAAGCAAGCAAGCAAGCAAGCAACCTAGCAAGCCCACCAGCAGGCTAGCTAATACCATTATTGCAAGTCTACTGCCAGGCAGGTCTTTGAACCTTACCTTGCCCAGGATCATTGTCACATCACCTACAGGAAGTTGGTAGAATGGCCGATCATGTTTATAAAACAGCACGACTACCAAAAGAGTCCTGAGTCCACTGCAGCTATCAGAGGATTGAGTTAGGTTGCAAACCTATAGGTTTTGCTCACCTTTGACTACTAAGCTCAATTCTGAGGGTTTTCTTCTTGCTTCCTGCTTACATGCATGCCTTTGTGTCCGTGCGGGCTTGTGAGTGTAAGTGTGTGTGTGATTGTGCGTGTGTGTTTGCGTGTGTGTGTTTGCTCATTCATTAGTTTGTTTTGTTTCCTTTCAGACAATGAGGCCTTGGCTAGAATTCTCTGGGTGTATTTTCAGTTTAACCAGCCATCAGGAGTCACTGGCAGTGCAGATGTGCGCTGCTGTGGATGGAGGAAGAAACCTGTTGTGTGTCTACGGCTCTGCAGGAGCCTTGCCCAGCGGTGGTTATATCGGTGGGCTGCGGGGCCTGGAGAATTCAGGGCAGTGGGAGGCTTCGGGTTTGTGGGAGGGAGGGGAAACACTTGGGATTGGCCATTACCAGGCAAGCATCCAGCTATTTACCAAACACCTTCTGACCTAGGTCCTTTCCTGCATTTCCCACTGGAGCTTGATCTCTGGTTCCAGGTGAACTTCAAGTCACAGGGACACGTGGTTACAACTTTCTTGGAAGGAGTGCAGTTTCTTTGGGAGATGGATGTGTGTGGGAGGGGGTGGAGGGTCGTGGGGGAAGGTTTGTGTGCCTGTGTGTGCTGCAGCTGCTGTGGTTGCTGGTGGTGGCGGTGGTGATGGATGGATGAATAGATGAGTGGGTGGATGAATAATGAGTAGATGGAAGGAGGAGGTCTGGTCAGAGCAGAGGTCAGAGTCCTAAGGCCATCCTGTAGAAGATGGTCTGAAGTCTTTGAGCTCCCAGAGAAGCTTTTGGGAGTCCAGATGCTTAAGTGTGCACAGAGGGTTGTCTCCTCCTGGGAAGGGATGGATCCCTGTTCTCTGCCCAGAAGGCTGGGGATGGGCTTAGTTCCTAGCCCCGAGGGTGGCCTGTGTATCTGAAGGGCCTGACCACACCTGAGCCCTCCCCATCCCCTCACCGTGGTGTTACCCCCAGCCCTCCCCGCCCGTACCCCACCACCAACTCATTCATCTTGGGCTCTCCCTCCCAAGAGCTTTATCTTGAACACTGGTTCCAAGTCAGGAGAAACCATCCTTAATGGAGATGTCACACGTCCTGGGCAAATGGAGCAGAGGCTAGGTGACCTCTGTGCCCTGTTGTGTATAGGGCCGGGCCATACCTGACTCCCTCGGACCTCTATGTCCACCTCAATCGGTCTTCCTAGTCCAGTGGCTCTCAAACAACTTCCTCATCTCGTGGAGACCACCGACAGTAAAAGGATCTAGTCTCTATTTCCTCAATGTGACGTTGCCACTGTTGAGATGGGTTGTGCACATGTCCCTGTTTTCCGTTGTCTGGTGGTGGCCCCGGTGAAAGGGTCCTTCCACCCACAGGAGGGGTGGCACTGTTGCCCTGGGCCCTTGAGCACTGTTTCCCAGCCAGAGGTACCCAATTTTAAGAAAGAGGTCACAGGTACTTTGTAAAGAGCTTCTATGTAAACACGCCTGAAGCATTGTGGTATACCCGTGACTGTGTGAATGATCATCAGGAAGCATTTTCCCAAAGTTCTGCTGTGCTTAAATAGGCCTAAAATGAGTTGCCTGGTGTCAAGACCAGGGAGGTGTGAACCAAGGCCAGCTCCTGAGTCCTGTTGAAGCAGATTCCTCTATTGCCTGGCAGGGCCCCTGGTGCTTGCAGAGATTCCCCCAACACAACATAGCCCCACCCCACACCCCTCAACCCCAGTCTCAAGCCTTCCACTACTCCACCACTCCACCCACCATCCCACCTCTATGGACCCAGTCAACTCTGTCTTTACAGTCTGTCTAAGGCCAGCTCGGGACACCACAGGGTTAAAGGAGGAAGGCTGAGTGTGGAATTGGCTGGGATGGAGGGGTGTGGGCCCTACTTTCCACTTTTCCCTGCGGGATAAACTTTCATTTATACGGGGAGGGGGAGGGGCAGAGGGAGAGGGAGGGGAGTGGGGGAAGCATGTGCATTCCCTCTGACCAGCTGAGGGTTCTCTTAACCCTGGAAAAGGGAAAGAAAGAGCAAAGGAGAGAGGGAGAAATCATACACACACACACACACACACACACACACACACACACACACACATAGGCACACACAGGCACACACACAGGCAAACACACAGGCAAACACACAGGCAGACAGACACACACGCACGCACACACACACACCCTCACACACACTGTGTACAAAGCCAGAAATTCCAACAGCTTCACACATAAATATAAATACATACATTCACACAGAGACACAGACAGACAGACTCATCAGAGGATGGAGCACGCTTCATTAAACAGGCTCCAACCGTTTCAGCCATGTCCACATATCCACCTTTCCACATGTCCGCATTTGGTGGATAGAGCAAACTCTAAGGAGCTGGCTCCGAGAACCTTATTCCCCCACCCCCCGCCCCCCAGCCCCATCATACCACCTAAGACCGCGCTCTCTCTGTGTAAGAAAAAGATCACCTCGAAAACACATGTCACATATTCTCTAAAAGCCATCAGCACAGAAACATATCCTTCCAAAACCAGATTAAAGTCATTCCAGAAAAGGAAATCACACCGGACTTATTGATTACAGATTTTTGTTTTGACACTCACACCTTAGCAAACATTTCCCATCCTTCTTTCTCGCCACCAGTTCGACTTAACTCCAAGGCGATAATTCTCTTGTCACGGATGAACAAAGTTTAATCCAGTCAAGCCTAAGTTATCCAGTTTTGTTATCCAGGCTTGACAATTTGTATTTAGCAAGAGACTGGTCATCATCCTCTGTCGTGTGCCATTTCTTTCTTTTCTTTTTTTTCTCTTGTTTCAAAGTCTTGTCGTTCAGGTAATCTGGATAATCACCTCTCCTCTGTCCCAAACACTCCCAAGAGAGTGATTGATGAACTCTTCTTTCCTAGCGGTGTGGTGTCTCTTGGCGGTGCACACCGACAGGCACCTGTGGCCACGGGCCTAGATCCCAAGATGCAGGAATCGGAGCCCAACCTTGAAGGGATGTCCTCTCGGAGCATGAACTTGTCCCAGGCCTACTTTTGTTGCTACTACGAGTCTGTGCTTTTAAGGCCCGAGGGGAGCTCACTGGACTCCTTCTCTCAACTCTGCGTCTCTTGCTGTTTGTTGTTCTATGAGGAAGGGGCACGTTCCGCTCTCGATCCGGACTTTTTAGACTTTCTGTCAACTAGCCTAACTTCCCCCACATTCTTTAAATCCAGGTAACTTCCTAAAACCGCATAGATCACATCAGGAATGGCCCTCAGATCATGAATTCATCTCAACAGCATCGTCTCAAGAACGGTCCTCTTCCTGTTGATCCGCAGGCCTCTGTCCCAACGGAGCGGCCATCAGCCAGGAGGGAAATCCCAGCAGGCTGTAGGCAGCCAGCGTCTTGGCATGCATGCCCAAGGACAGCGGCCTGTCAGGACTCTGAGGGCTCTAGCTAGCAAGGAGAAGCGTGAGAAGGCAGGTCGGTAGTAAGAAGGCATCCTGGGGCCAAAGGCCCTGGCGCCGTGCTTTTTCAGGATACACCCACACAAGGGTGGGCTCGCGGTCCGGTGGTCCGGTGGTCCGCGGGTCCGGGGGGCAAGCGGCGGCAAGGGGCGGCAAGGGGCGTCAAGAGGGTGTTCCGGGGTCCGGGTCGGCAGCGAGTGTCAGTTTCGGGCGCGACCGCCAGGTGTCGGCGTCGCGCCGGAATGCGGTGCGAGGCAGGCAGGGAGTGAGTGAGTGAGAGAGGGAAGAGGGTTCGGCGGGCGTAGGGAGCATTGTTGTGGTCGTGGGTAAGGAGGTGTTGTTGTCGTTGTCGTCGTCGTCGTCGTCGTCGTCGTTGTCGTTGTCGTTGTGGCTGCGTGTGTGTGTGTGTGTGTGTGTGTTGTGTGCGCGTCGGCGTGCGTTGCGAGTGAGCGCGGTGTGGGGTGAGGTTGGGGCGCTGTTGGCTGGGCAGTGGGCGGGTGTGAGTGTGGAGGCGTGTCGGGTGGTGTTTCTTCACGTTGGGTGAGGTTCGAGTAGGTCGTTGTGTCGGCAATCTCTCGCCGGTTGTGGTGGCGCACGCCCGGTAGGATTTGCATGA